>NW_026691936.1:0-53374 GCF_021218885.2 Marmota monax
AAAGCTAGGTTCGGTGTTAGAATCAGGGTCATTTTTGGGAATAGGATTAGGGTTAGGTTTAGAGCCAGAAATTAGTACTAGGTTTAGGTCTAGGAGTAGGGTAAGTATTCAGTTTATGCTAAGAGTTATTTTAGGGTGAGTGCTAGGTTTTTGTTTAGGCCTAAGGCTACAGTTATAGCTATATTTAGGATTAGCTTTGGGTCTAGGTCTAGTGTTAGGCTTAGGTATAGGTATAGGGTTACCAGTAGAGCTAGAGTTAGGATTTGGTTTAGGTTTATGGTCAGGTTTAGACCTAGGGTTACTGTTAGGGTCAGATGAGGATCAGGGTTAGGTGTAGAGGTAGAATAAGGGCTAGGGTTAAGACTTGTAATATGGTTAGAGTTTAAGTTAGGGTAAGGATTAGGACTAGAACTAGGGATAGCCTTTGTGTTAGGGTTTGGCTTAGTATAAGTAATATGGTTAGAGTTATGGTTAGGGTTAGTGTTAGGGTTAGTGTTAGGGCAAATATTAGGGTTAAACCTAGGGTTAGGGCTCAGATTAGAGGTAGAATTTGTGTTAGGGTTAGGGCTGTGGTTAGGACAATGACTAATGTATGAACTAGGGTTTTGATTAAAGCTAGTATTAGGGTTAGGTTAAGGCTGGATATAGTGTTATTAATGTTATTAATGTTATTACTGTTAGGGTTATTTTTAGAGCTAGGATTAGTGTTAGGGTCAGTGTCAGGGTCAGGGTTAGTTTTAGACTTTGTTTTAGGGCTAGTTGTAGGGTCAGCATTTAATTTAGGTTAAGGGTTACGATTAGGGCTATGGCTTGGTTTTGGTTTATGGCTAGTGCTATAGATAGGGCCAGTTTTAGGATTAGCATTATGGTTATGGGTAGTATTAGGGTTTGGTTTAGGCTTATTGTTACAGTTAAATTTAGAGTTAGGTTTAGATTTAGGTTTAGGTTTAGATCCAGGGTTAGGATTAAGGCTAAGGATAGAACTAGTACTAGGGCTAGGGCAAGATTTAGAGTTAGTCTTATGGCTAGGTTTAGGGTTAGGATAGGATTAAATAAAGTCTAGGATTAGCACTAGGCTTTGGGTTAGGCCTAGATTTAGGGCAAGGGTTAGAGTTAGGTTCTGTGTTAGGGTTAGGACTAGGGTTAGGGCAATGGTTAATGTAAGAACTAGGGTTACCACTAGGGTTAGTTTTAGTGTTAGGGTATGGGTTAGGTTTCATGTTAGGGTTAGGTTTAAGGTTAGGGTGATATTTATGGCTATGTTTTATGTTAGGATAGGAGTTAGGGTCAGGTGGAGTGTTAGGGTTAGGGTTAGGACTCGAATTAGGGCTAGGGTTACTTTTAGGGTTCAGTTTAAGGTGAGGGCAGTGTTTAGAGCTAGGGTGAGTGTTAGGATATGAGTCAAGGTCAGGGTTGATTTTAAGGTTAAGGTTAGGACTCGAATTAGGGCTAGGGTTAGGTCTAGTTGTAGTGTTAGGTTTGGGTTTAAGTTATGGTTTAGGGTTAGAGCTAACACTCGGTTTTGTTTTAGTCCTAGGGTTAGGATTAGGGCTAGTGTTAGTGTAAGGCTTAGGCTTGGTGTTTGGGTTAGGGTTAAATTTGGATATAGGGTTAGATCTAGGGCTATGGATCGAACTAAGAATAGGGCAAGCGTTATGGCTAGGTTTAGGGTTATGGTAAGGAATAGGGTGAGAACTTGGGATAGGGCTAGGGTAAGGGTTAGGGTTACAGATAGGGCTCAATTATGGCTAGGATTAGGGCTAGGTTTAGTGTTCAGTTTAAGCCTAGGGTTAGGGTTAGGGTTAGGATTAGGGTTAGGGTTTAGAGTTAGAGTTTAGAGTTTAGGTTTATAGTTAGGGCAAAGTTTGTGGTAAGGATGGCTTTTTAGCTATGTTTAGAGGTAGGGTGAGGATTATAATTAGGATTAGGACTATGATTAGGGTTAGAGTTATGAGAAAGGCTAGGTTTAGGGCTAGGATGAGGGCTAGGGTACTTTTTTAGGGTTAGGACTAAGATTAGTGCTAGGGCTAATTTCAGATCCAGAATTATGGTTAAAGATAGTTTTAGGGTTAGGATTATGGGTACGACTAGTGTAAGTGTTAGGTTTAGGTTTAGTGTCAGGTTTAGAGATAGGGATATTATTAGGGTCAAGTTCTGGGTTAGGGTTTGGGATAGGTTAAGGTTTCAATTTAGGGCTCAAATTAGCATTAGGGTTATGGTTATGGTTATGGTTATGGATATGGTAATGGATAGAGTTAGAAAGCAGTTCAGGGCTAGGGTCATGGTTATGATTAGGGCTAGGATTTGGGTTACGTTAGTGCTAGGTTTAGGGTTATGGCTAATGTAAGTACTATGGTCATGATTATGGCCAATTTTAGTGTTTTAGGGCTAGGTTTAGTGTTAGGTTTATGGTTAGGATTAGGGTGATGTTTAGACCTCGGTTTAGTGTTATGGTCAGAGTAAGGGTCAGGGTTAGTTTTAGAGTTTGGCTTAAAATTCGAATTAAGGCAGGGGTTAGGGCTAGGTGTGGGGTTAGGGTTTGGTGTAGGTTAAGGTTAAGGGTTAGGGTTAGAGCTTTGGCTCAGTTTAGTTTTAGGGCTAGGGTTAGGGTTAGGGCAAATTTTAGGATTAGTATTAGGGTTAGGGCTAGTCTTAGAATTATCTTAGGCTTCGGTTTAGGGTTAAATTAAGAGTTAGGTTTTTATCAAAGGTTAGTGCTAGGGCTAAGGATAGGGTGAGGGTTAGGACTAGGATTTGGCATAGGGTTAAGTTTATGGAAAGGTAGAGGATTAGAATGAATGACAGGGCCATTGTGAGAGTTAGGGTTATTCTTAGGGCTAGGGCTAGGGTTAGGGTTAGGGTTAGGGATAGGGCTAATTATGGCTAGGGTTAGAGGTAGGGTTAGGGTTAGAGCTAGTTTTAGAATTAGCATCAGGGTTTGGGCTAGTTTTAGGCTTAGGCATAGAGTTAGGGTTAGATTTAAAGTTAGTTTTCAATCTAGTGTTAAAGCTAAGGCTAAAGATAAGGCAATTGTGACAACAAGGGTTAGGGTTAGAGTTAGGGTTACATTTAGGATAAGGGATGTGGTTTTGGCTAGGTTTAGGGCTAGGGCAAGGGTTAGTATTAGGGTTATGGCTAGAGTTAGGTTAAGGTTATGATTAAGGCTAAGTTTATGGCTAGGATAAGGTTTAGGGTTTGCGTTAGCATTAGGGATAATATTAGGGCTAGGGCTAATGTCAGTTGTAGGGTTATAGTTAGGGCTAGATTTAGTGTTAGGTTTATGGCTTGGTTGAGTGTAAGGATTAGGTTTAGGGTAAGATTCAGGTTTATATCAAGGGTTATATTTAGGGTCAGGGTCAGGTTTAGTGTTTGGGTTACGTTAGGGTTTCGGTTTAAGTTAATGACAGGGTTAGTTTTAGGGTTTTGGTTTGGTTTACTGTAATGGATAGGTTTAGGGTTAGGCCTAGGGTTAGCTTAAGGTTAGGGTTACTGATAGGGTAATGGATAGGTTTAGACCTAAAGTTAGGGCTAGGGTTATGTATAGGATTAGGACAAGTTTTGGGTTAGGATTAGGTTTAAATTTAGCGTTAAAGCTATGTCTAGGACTCAAATTAAGGCTAGGTTTTGGGTTATGTTAGGGCTAGGGTTAAGGCTATGGCTAATGTATGAAGTAGGGTTATGATTAGTGCTAGTTATAGGGTTAGGGTTAGGGCTAGGTCTAGTGTTAGGTTGAGGTTTACTGAAATGATGATGTGTAGAGCCAGGGTTAGTGTTAGGGTCATAGTCAGGGTCAGGGTTAGTTTTCGGGTTAGGGTTAGGACTAGAATTATGGATATGGTTAGGGCTAGGTGTAGGGTTACTGTTTGCTTTAGGTTAAGGGTTAGGTTTATGGCTATGATTCGGTTTGTTTTAGGGCTAGAGCTAGGGTTATAGCTAGTTTTAGGATTAGCTTTAATGTTAGGTTTAGGTTTAGGCATAGGGTTCAGGTTAGATTTAGAGTTAGGGTTAGATCTACGATTAATACCAGGGCTATGATTATTACCTAGGGTCACACCAAAGGTTAGGGCCAGGATTAAGCTTCTAATAAGGGATAGAGTTAGAATTAGTTTTAGGTTTAGGGTGAGAGTTATAGTTAGTTTTTGGGCTAGAGTTAGGGTTACAGTTAGGGATAGGGCTAAATTAGGGCTAAGATTAGGGCTAGAGTTAGTGTTACAGTTAAACCTAGGGTGTGGGTTAGGGATAAAATTAAGGCTATGTTCAGGGCTAGATAAGGGTTAGGGTTTGTGTTAGGGTTAGGGCTAGGATTAAGGCTAGGCTTAATATCAGGTCTAGGGTTAAGGTTAGGAATAGTATTATGGTTAGGTTTATGGCTAGGTCAAGTGTAAGGATTATGTAGGGTAAGAGTCAGGTTTATAGCTAGGGGAATTATTAGGGTCATGGTCAGTTTTAGGGTTAGGTTTAGGTTTGAGGTTAAGTTAGGGCTCAAATTAGCATTAGGGTTAGGGTTACTATAATGATTGGGTTAAGTTTAGGGTTCAGGGTTAGGGGAAAGTGATAGGGTTAGTGTTAAGCCTAGGGTTAGCATTATGGTAATGGTTATTTTTAGGGTAATGGATACAGTAAGAGTTAAGGTTATTGCTAGTGTTATGGTTAGGATTACGTTTGTGTTAGGGTTAAGGTGAGGGTTAGAACTAGGATTAGGTTTAGGGTTATGTTTAGCGTAAGGGTTAGGTTCTGAGGTATGATTACAGCTAGGCTGAGAGTTAAGTTCAGAGTTAGGTCTAGGGATAGGATTATGGTAAATTTTGGGTTAGGGTTGTGTTAGGGTTAGACCTAGGTTTAGTGTTAGGTTCAGAATAAGGGTCAAGTTAGGGTTAGCATTTGGGATAGTGTTAGAGATAAAATGAAGGCTAGGGTTCATTAATGGGGTTAGGGTTAGGGTTTTGGTTAGTCTGAGGAGTATGGATAGGTCTAGGGTTACTCTTAGGTTTAGGGTTTCACTTGGGGTAAGGGATTGATTTAGATCTAGGGTTAGGGCTATGATTAGGGTTAGAGTTAGAGTTAAAGCTAGGTTTAGGGCTCGGTTTAGGGCTAGTTTTGTGTTAGGTTTAGGGCTAGGATTAGGGCAACTGCTAATGTAAGAACTAGGGTTACCATTAGAGTTAGTTTTAGGGTTAGGGGTAGGGGTAGTTTGAGTGCTAGGGTTAGGTTTAAGGTTAGGTTCATATTTATGGCTATGGTTCTTGTTAGAATAGGAGTCAGGGTCAGGGTTAGTTTTAGGGTTAGTGTTAAGTGTCGAATTAGGGCTATTGCTAGTGTTAGTGTTAGGTTTGAGTTTAGGGCAGTGTTTAGAAGTAGGGTGAGTGGGTCAGGATTAGTTTTAAGGTGAGGCTTAGGACTCGAATTAGGGCTAGGTTTAAGTCTAGGTGAAGTGTTAGTGCTTGGTTTAAGTTAAGGTTTAGGTTTAGGGCTATTGGTCTGTTTTGGTTTACTGCTAGGATTAGGGTTAGGGCTAGTTTTATGATTATCATTAGGGTCAGGGCTAGTGTTAGTGTTAGGCTTGGCTTAAGTTTAATGTTAGATTTAGAGTTAGGGTTAGGGCTGGGACTAACTTGAGGGCAAGTGTTAGGGCTAGTGTTAGATTTATGGTAGCAGATAGGGATAGAATTAGGGATAGGGATAGTGCTACGACAAGATTTAGAGTTACTCTTAGGTCTAGGGTTAGGATAGGATTATAGATAGAGCTAAATTAGGGCTAGGATTAGTGCTAGGTTCTGTGTATAATCCTAGGGTTAGGGTTAGGGTTAGGTTTAAATTTAGGGTAAGGGATGACGTTATATGTAGATTTAGAGGAAGGGTGAGGGTTACAATTAGGGTTAGGTGTAGTGCTAGGGTTAGGGTTATGATTAAAGATAGTTTTAGGGGTAGGCTGAGGGCTAGGGGTGTTTTTAGAATTAGGGCTAGGATTAGGGCTAGGGCTAATTTTAGGTCCAGAATTATAGTTAAAGATAGTTTTAGGATTAGGTTTATGGCTACGTCTAGGCTAAGGGATAGGTGTTGGGTTACTGTCAAATTTCGAGCTAGGTATTATTAGGGTCAAGGTCTAGGTTAGGGTTTGGGATAGGTTAAGGTTTCAAGTTTGGGCTTGAGTGAATTTTAGGATTAGGATTAGGGCAATAATAGGGTTAGATTTAGGATTCATGTTAGGTTTAGGGTAATGAAGTGGTTAGAATTCGGGATAGGGTTAGGTTTTTGCCTAGGGTTATCATTATGGTTAGGGTTATGGTTATATTAATGGATAGAGTTAGAGATCAGTTTAAGGCTAAAGTTATGGTTACATTAGGGCTAGCGTTAGCGTTAGGTTAGGTTTAAAGTTAGGGTTAGGGCTAGGTTTTGGGTTATGTTAGGGCGAGGGTTAGGGTTACAGCTAATGTAAGTACTAGGTTTACAATTAGGGCTAGTTTTAGGGTTTTAGTGATAGGTTTAGTGTTAGGGTTAATTTAGGGTTAGGGTGATGTTTACAGCTAGAAGTGTAGGGTCAGTGTTAGTTTTAGGGTTTGGCTTCCAACTCGAATTAGAGATAGGGTTAGGTCTAGTTGTAAGGTTAGGGTTTGGTTTAGGTTAATGGTTAGGGTTAGAGCTCTGGGTTGGTTTTGTTTTAGGGCTAGGTCTAGGGTTAGGGCTCATTTTAGGATTAGTGTTATGGTTTGGGCTAGTGTTAGTGTTAGGCTTAGGCTTCGGTTTAGGGCTAGATTTAGAGTTATATTTTCCCTACGGTTAGTGCTAAGGATAAGGATAGGGAAAGGGTTAGCACTAGAGTAAGGGCTAGGATTAGGGTTATGGTAAAGAACAAAAATAGAACGAATGATAGGGCTAGTGTAAGAGTTAGAGTTAGTCTTAGGGCTAGGGTTAGGTTTAGGTTTAGGGATAGGGCTAAATTACAGCTAGGGTTATGTTAGGGCTAGGGTTAGGGCTTGTTTTAGGAATAGGCTTAGACATCAAGTTAGGGTTAGATTTAGAGTTAGGTTTTGACCTAGGGTTAGTGCTAGGGCTAAGAATAAGGCAAGGGTTACCATTAGGATTAGTGTTAGAGTTCGGGTTCAGTTTAAGGTAAGGATGTGGTTATAGCTAGGTTTAAGGCAAGGGTGAAGGCTAGTATTAGGTTAGAACTAGGGTTATTGTTAGGGTTATGATGAAGGCTATTTTTAGGGCTGTGATGAGGACTAAGATTTGTTTTAGGGTTAGGGATAGTATTAGGTCTATGGCTAATGTCAGGTCTAGGGTTACAGTTAGGGATATATTTAGTGTTAGATTTATGGTTTGGTCCAGTGTAAGGGTTAGGTTTTTGGTTAGGGTGAGGTTTAGATCTAGGTTTATTTTTAGAATCAGGGTCAGGATTAGGGTTTGGGTTAAGGGTGCAGGGTTCAAATTAGTGTTAGGTTTAGGATTAGGACAATGACATGATTAGGTTTAGGGTTTAGTTTGGTTTAGGGTAATGTATAGTGTTAGGGTTAGGCCTAGGGTTATTAGAAGTATTAGGGTTATCATTAAGGTAATGGATAGGGTTAGCCCTAAGTTTAGGTCTAGGATTAGGGCTAGTGTTTGGGTTAGTGTTAGGTTTAAGTATAGGGTTAAAGCTAGGTTTAGGACTCGGATTAAGGCTAGGTTTTGGGTTAATTTAGGGCTAGGGTTAAGGCTACCACTAATGTATGATGTAGGTTTATGATTACAGCTAGTTATAGGGTTAGAGTTAGGGTCTAGGTCTAATGTTAAGGTTAGGTTTACAATGATGATGATGTTTAGAGCCAGGGTTAGTGTTAGGGTCAGAGTCAGGGTCAGGGTTAGTTTGGGGTTAGGATTAGACTATAATTAGGGATAGAGTTAGGGCAAGGTTTAGGGTTAGGGTTTGGTTTAAGTTAAGGATTAAGGTTAGGGATATGACTCAGTTTTGTTTTAGGGCTAGTGGTAGGGTTGGGGCTAGTTTTAAAATTAGTCTTAGGGTTAGGGCTAGTGTAAGTGTGAGATTTGGGCTTAGGTTAAGGATTAGGGATAAGAGTAGAGTTATTGTTAGATTTAGTCTTAGGGTTATGGTTAAATTTTGAGTTAGGTTTTGATCTAGGTTTTGAGATAGAGCTAAATATAGCGCTAGTGTAGTCCTACATTTAGGGCTAGGTGTATGATGATGCTAAGGAATTGGGTTAGAACTAGGTATAGAGTGAGAGTTAGAGTTAGTTTTAGGACTAGGATTAGGGTTAAGGATAGGGCTTAATTAGAGCTTGGATTAGGGCTAGGGTTAGTGTTAGGGTTAGGGTTAGGTTTAGGTTTAGGGTAAGGGATGGGAATATAGCTACTTTTAGGACTAGGTGAGAATTAGAATTAAGGTTAATGTTACCGTTATGGTTAGGGTTATGATTAAGGCGAGGTTCATGGCTAGGATGTGGGCTAAGTTTTGTATTAGGGTTAGGGCTAGGATTAGAGCTAGGTCTAATGCCAGGTCTAGAGTACAGTTACAGATAGTTTCAGCATTAGGTTTATGGCTAGGTCTGTTGTAAATTTTAGGTTTCTTGTTAGGGTCAGATTTAGAGCTATGGGTATTATTAGAGTCAGAGTCAAGTTTAGGGTTTGGGTTAGGTTAAGGTTTAGGTTTAGGGCTCAAATTAGTCTTATGTTTAGGGATTGGGTAATGACACAGTTAGGTTTAGGGTTCAGATTAGGTATAGGTTAATGGAGAGGGTTAAGTCTAGTGCTAAGATTAGGGTTCGGCCTAGGGTTAGCATAAGGTTTATAGTTATCTTAGGGTAATGAACAGGGTTAAGCTAGGGTTAGGGCTAGGTTTATGGTTAGGATTTGTTCTAGGGTTAGGCTTAGGGTTATGGTTAGGGCTAGGGTTATTGTTAGGGTTATCTTTAGGGTTAAAGCTAAGGTAAGGCTTGGATTAGGGCTAGGTTTTGTGATAGGTTAGGGCAATGGCTAATGTAAAAACTAGAGTAATGATTAAGACTAGTTTTATGGTTAATTCTAGGGCTAGGTGTAGTTTTAGGGTTAGATTTAGTGTTAAATTAAGTTTAGAGCTAGGGTTAGTGTTAGTTTCACTGACAGTGCTTGGGTAGGGTAATGGTTATGGTTAAAGCCAGAATTAGGAACAGGGTTAGGTCTAGAGGTAGGGTTAGAGTTTGGGTTAAGTTAAGGGTTATTGTTAAGGCTACATCTAGTTTGTCTTTTGGACTAAACCTATAGTTATAACTAGATTTAGGACTAGGTTTAGGTCTAGGGCTAGTATTAGGGTTAGGTTTAGATATAAGGTCACCAGTAGGGCTAGTGTTAGGTTTCGATTTCGGTTTAGGTTTAGATTTAGACCTAAGATTAGTGTTAGGGTAGAATAATGGTCAGGATAGGGTTAGGGTTTAGGTTATGGTTAGATCTAGAATGAAGTCTAGGGTTAGGACTAGTTATAGAGTTAGGCTTTGGTTAGGCTATAAATTAGTGCTAAGAATACGGTGAGCATTAGGTTGAGGTTTGGCTTAGGGTAAGAAATAAAGTTAAAGCTAGGGATAGGACTAGAGACAGGGTTAGATTTAGGGTTAAAGCTTGTGTTAAGCCTTGGATTATGGCTAGTTTTTTTTTTTTTTTTTATTAGGCTTAGGGCTAATGTTATGGTTACAGCTATTGTAAGAACTAGCGTTACTATTAGGGTTAGTTTTACGGTTAGGTTTAGGGCTAGGTCTAGTGTTAGGGTTAGGTTTAAGGTTAGGGTGATGTTTAGAGCTAGGTTTAGTGTTTAGATATGAGTCAGGGTCATGGTTAGGTTTAGGGTTAGAATTGGGTGTCAAATTAGGGCTAGGGTTAGGGCTGGTGTAGTGTTACAGTTTGTTCTAGGGTAAGGGTTAGTGTTAGGGTTATGGCTCAGGTTTGCTTTAGGGATTGGGCTAGTGTTAGGGCTACTTTAGAATTAGAATTAGGGTTAGAACTAGTTTCAGGGTTAGGCTGAGGCATTGGGTTAGGGTTAGTTTTAAAGATAGGTTTTGATCTAGGGCTAAGGATAGTGCAAGGGTTATGACTAGGATTAGAACTTGGCTTAGGGTTATAGAAAGGGATAGGGTTAGAAGTAGGGAGAGGTCTGGTCTGAGAATTATACTTAGTCTTAATTCTAGGGTTTGGGTTAGGGTTAGGAATAGGGCTAAATTAGGGCTAGGATAAGGGCTAGGTTTAGTGTTAGGGTTAGGGCTAGAGTTAGCGTTATGCTTAGGAATTGGCCTAGTGTTAGGGTTAGGGTAAGGGTTAGGGATTAAACTATGTTTAGGGCTAGCAGAAGTGTTACATTTAGTGTTAGTTCTGGGTTAGGGTTATTAATATAGTTATGGTTAGGGTTGGGTTTAGGGCTAGGGTCTTCATTAGGGTTAGGGTTATGTATTTTATTAGATGTAAGATTAGGTTTAGGGTTAAGTTTAGGTTGTGGTTAAATATAGGTTTAGGGATAGGTTTAGTTTTGATTCATGGGTTTAGGGTTAAGTTTATGGCAAGGTTTAGGTTTAGGGTTAGGTTGAGGGTTAGGTTTATGATTAGGGTTAGGGATAGGGTTAGGTTTAGGGCTAGAGTTATCATTAGGGTTATTATTAAGGTTAGGTTTTTGTTTAGGAATAGGGCTAGGGTTATGTTTAGGCTAAGGGTTAGGCTTTGAGCTAGGGTTATGTGTAAGGTGAGGGTTAGGGTTAGGGCTACATTTAGGATCATAGTTACGCTTAAGGTAGGTTTAGGACTCAGATTAGGGCTAGGTTTTGTGTTAGGTT
The DNA here is from genome assembly GCF_021218885.2 of Marmota monax. Taxonomy (NCBI): domain Eukaryota; kingdom Metazoa; phylum Chordata; class Mammalia; order Rodentia; family Sciuridae; genus Marmota; species Marmota monax. Next base: position 10,788 of record NW_026691936.1, read on the forward strand.
GAGGCCCAGGGTTAAGGCTATGTGTAATGAAAGATCTAGGGTTCTGTTTAGAGCCAGTTTTAGGGTTAGAGTTATGGCTATGTCTAGTGTTAGGTTAAGGTTTTCGGTTAGGTTCAGGTTTAGAGCTAGGTTTAGTGTTAGTGTTAGGGTCATTGTTCAGGTTCAAGTTAGGTTTAAGGTGAAACCCAGAATTAGGACTAGAGTTTGGTCTAGGGAGAAGGTTAATGTTTGCTTTAGGTTAAGGATTATGTTAGGGCTAGGGCTCAGGGTTTTGTGTTTTTTTTTAGGTCTAGTCTAGAGTTATGGCTATATTTAGGATTAGGCTTAGGTCTAGGGCTGGAGTTAGGGTTAGGTTTAGGTATAAATTTACTGGTAGGACTAGTTTTAGGGTTTGGTTTAGGGTGAAGGTCAGATTTAGACTGAGGGTTTGTGTTAGGGTAAGTATTTGAGGTAGGGTTAGAGCTAGAATGAGGGCTACAGTTAGGACTAGTAATAGAATTAGGGTTTGGATTATACTATGGATTAGGGGATTAGGATTAAGGTTAGCATTATGGATAGGGTTTGGCTTAGGGTAAGTGATAGAGTTAGAGCTAGGGTTAGGGATAGGTTTAGGGTTAGAGTTAGGGCTAAGGCTAGGTTTAGGTTTAGGTTTAGGTTTACTTCTTGGGTTAGGGTTCGGATTATGGCCAGTTTTTCTGTTATCTTTAGTTCTAGGTTTGGGCTATGGCTAATATAAGAACTAAGGGTATGATTAGACTTAGTATTTGGTCTAGATCTAGTGTTAGCGCTATCTTTAGGATTAGTGTGATATTTAGAACTACCATTAGTGTTAGAATATAAGTCAGGGTCAGGGTTAATTTTAGGACTAGGACATGAATTAGAGATAGAAGGTTATTCCTAGGTTAAGGGTTAGGGTTTGGTTTAGGTTAACATTTAGGCTTAGGACAATGTCTCAGTTTTGTTTAAGGAATAAGTCTAAGTTTAAGGCTATTTTTAGGATTAGTGATAGTGTTAGGTCTAGTGGTAGGTTGAAGATTAGGCTTAGGGTTAGAATCAACTGTAGAGTTATGGTTAGATCTAGAGTTGGGTATAGGGCTAGGGTTAGGGCTAAGGTTATGGCTTGTGTTATGTTTATTGTAATGGATAGGGTTAGAACTAGAAATAGGGCTGAGGGAGAGTTAGAGTTAGTCTTAGGCCAAGATTAGGGGTAGAGTTATGGTTAGGGCTAAATTAGGGCTAGGATTAGTGCTAGGGTTAGTGTTAGGGTTATGCCTATGGTTAGGGCTAGAGATATGGATAGTGTTAGGGTTAGGTTTAGTGATAGGGTTAGGGGCAATGATGGGGTTATACCTAAGTTCAGGTCTAGGGTGAGGGTTAAAATTAGAGATAGGGCTAGATTTAGGGTTTGAGATAGCATTAAGGCTAGTTATAGGCCTACGATGAGGACTAGTGTTTGTGTTAGTGTTAGGGCTAGGATTAGGACTGTTGCTAATGTCAGGTCTGGATTTATGGTTATGGTTAGTTTTAGGGTTAGGTTATGGCTAAGTCTAGTGTAAGGGATAAGTTTAGTTTAAGGGTCAGGTTTAAAGCTAGGTGTATTATTAGGGTCAGGGTATGAGTAGGGTTTGATTTAGGTTAATATTTAGGGTTAAGGCTTGAATTAGCATTAGGGATAGGATGAGAGTCTCCATTAGGGTAATTGATAGTGTTAGGTTAAGGGTTCTGGTTAGGTTTAGAGTAAGGAATAGGGTTAGTGTTAGCAATAGTGTTAGCGTTAGGCCTAGGGTTAGCATTTGGGTTAGGCTTATCTTTAGGGAAATGGATAGGGTTAGAGGTAAGTTTAGGGCTAGGGTTAAGGTTAGAATTAGTAATAGGATTAGGTTTAGGCCTAGGGTTAGTGTCAGGGTTAACTTTGGGGTGTTAGCGTTTGAGCTAGGATCAGGGTTAGCATGAGGGTTAGGGTTAGAGTGAGGGCTAATGATAGGGTTAGCGTTAGGGTTATGTTCAGATTAAAGTTAGAGTTTGAGTTAGAATTAGGGTTAGGGCGAAGGTTAGGTTTAGGGTTAAGTCTAGGCTTATGGTTAGGGTTACAATTGAGTTAGTCTTTACGTTAGGTTTACGGCTAGGATAAGGGCAATGTTTTGTGTGAGGTTTATGGCGATCATTAGGGCTATAGGTAATGTAAGAGCTAAGGATATGGTTATGGCTAGTTTTAGGGTTAGGGTTATGGAAAATTCCAGTGTTCTAGTTAGGTTTTGGGTTAGGATAAGATTTAGAGCTAGGGTTTGTTTTAGGGTAACTGTCATTGTCGGGTTAGGGTTAGGTTTAGGGTGAGGGCCAGATTAATGACTAGCGTTGGGATAGTCTTTATGTTAGGTTAATGGTTATTGTTAGGGTTAGTGCTAGGTTTTTATTTAGGGCTAAGGCTAGATTTATGACTCTATTTAGGATTAGGTTTGGTCTAGTGCTAGTGTTACTGTTAGGTTTAGGTATAGGTCTACCAGTAGGGGTAGGGGTAGGGTTTGCTTTAGGGTTAGTGTCAGGTTTAGACCTAGGCTTAGTGTTAGGTTCAGAATAAGGGACATGGTTAGAGTTAGGGTTAGAGCAAGAATTAGGGCTAGGATTAGGACTAGTAATAGGGATATGGTTTAGGGTAGTGTTAGTGTTAGATTTAGGCCTAGGTTTAGGGCTAGGGTTAGGGTTAGCATTAGGGTTAGTGTAAGGTAGGATGATGTTACAGCTATGTTTAATGCTAGGATAAGGGATAATTTTAGGTTTAGGGCTAGGGTTAAAATTAGGGTTAGGATTAAGTCTAGGCTGAGAACTAGGATTAGAGATAGGGATAGGGCTAATGTCAGGTCTAGGGTTAAGGTTAGGCTAGGGTTATGGATAGGGCCATGGTTCAGTTTTGTTTTAGAACTAGGCCTATGGTTAGGGCTAGTTTTATGGTTACCAATAGTGTTAGGGCTAGTGGTAGGGTCAAGTTTAGGCTTAGATTTATTCTTTTTTTTAATTTTTTATTGTTGGCTGTTCAAAACATTACATAGTTCTTGATATATCATATTTCACAATTTGATTCAAGTGGGTTATGAGCTCCCATTTTTACCCCATATACAGATTGCAGAATCACATCAGTTACACATCCATTGATTTACATATTGCCATACTAGTGTCTGTTGTATTCTGCTGCCTTTCCTATCCTCTACTATCCCCCCTCCGCTCCCCTCCCCTCCCCTCCCCTCCCCTCCCCTCTCTCTGCTCCCTCTACTGACATTCGTTTGTCCCCCTTATATTATTTTTCCCCTTCCCCTCACTTCCTCTTGTATGTACTTTTGTATAACTATGAGGGTCTCCTTCCATTTCCATGCATTTTCCCTTCTCTCTCCCTTTCCCTCCCACCTCTCATCCCTGTTTAATGTTAATCTTCTTCTCCTGCTCTTCGACCCTACTCTGTTCTTAGTTACTCTCCTTATATCAAAGAAGACATTTGGCATTTGTTTTTTTTAGGGATTGGCTAGCTTCACTTAGCATAATCTGCTCTAACGCCATCCATTTCCCTGTAAATTCTATGATATTGTCATTTTTTAATGCAGAGTAATACTCCATTGTGTATAAATGCCACATTTTTTTTTATCCATTCATCCATTGAAGGGCATCTAGGTTGGTTCCACAGTCTAGCTATTGTGAATTGTGCTGCTATGAACATCGATGTAGCAGTGTCCCTGTAGCATGCTCTTTTTAGGTCTTTAGGGAATAGACCGAGAAGGGGAATAGCTGGGTCAAATGGTGGCTCCATTCCCAGCTTTCCAAGAAATCTCCATACTGCTTTCCAAATTGGCTGCACCAATTTGCAGTCCCACCAGCAATGTACAAGTGTACACTTTTCCCCACAACCTCACCAGCACTTGTTGTTGTTTGACTTCATAATGGCTGCCAATCTAACTGGAGTGAGATGATATCTTAGGGTGGTTTTGATTTGCATTTCTCTGACTGCTAGAGATGGTGAGCATTTTTTCATGTACTTGTTGATTGATTGTATGTCCTCCTCTGAGAAGTGTCTGTTCAGGTCCTTGGCCCATTTGTTGATTGGGTTGTTTGTTCTCTTATTGTCTAATTTTTTGAGTTCTTTGTATACTCTGGATATTAGGGCTCTATCTGAAGTGTGCGGAGTAAAGATTTGTTCCCAGGATGTAGGCTCTCTATTTACCTCTCTTATTGTATCTTTTGCTGAGAAAAAACTTTTTAGTTTGAGTAAGTCCCATTTGTTGATTCTAGTTATTAACTTTTGTGCTATGGGTGTCCTATTGAGGAATTTGGAGCCCGACCCCACAGTATGAAAAACTTTTTAGTTTGAGTAAGTCCCATTTGTTGATTCTAGTTATTAACTTTTGTGCTATGGGTGTCCTATTGAGGAATTTGGAGCCCGACCCCACAGTATGTAGATCGTATCAGAATCTATGGGACACATTGAAAGCAGTTCTAAGAGGCAAATTCATTGCTTGGAGTTCATTCCTTAAAAAAAAAAAAAAAAAAAAAAAAAAAAACAAATAAATGATCTCATACTTCATCTCAAAATCCTAGAAAAAGAAGAGCAAAACAACAGCAAAAGAAGTAGAAGGCAAGAAATAATTAAAATCAGAGCTGAAATTAATGAAATCGAAACAAAAGATTTATTCTTATGGTTAGATCTAGGTTTAGGGATATGGCTAGGGTTAGGGATAAGGTTAGGACTAGTGTAAGGGTTATGGTAATGGATAGGGTTAGAACTATAAATATGGCTAGGTCAAGAGTTTGAGTTAGTCTTTGGGCTAGGGTTAGGGGTAGGTTTATGGTTAGGGCTACGATTAGCACTAGGGTTACTGTTAGGTTTCAGGTTCAGGTTAGGTTTAGTATTATGGACAGGGTTAGGGTAAGGCATAGGTTTAGAGTTAGGCCTAAGGACAGAATTTGGTTAAAATATGGTTCAGTTAATGGATAGGGTTAGAGCTACAGTTAGGATCAGGGTTATGGTTAGGTTAGGGCTTTGGTTAGTGTTAGGCCTAGGGTTAGAATTTCCTTAGAGTTATGGTCAGGTTAATGGATAAAATTATATCTAGGTTTAGGGCTAATGTTATGGTTAGGAATACGGTTATGTTTCGGTTTAGGTTTTGCGTTAGGACAAGGTTAGGTTTAGGGTTATTTAGGTTAAGTGTTAGGGTTAGGGCTACGATTAAAACTAGGGTTAGGGCCCAGATTAGGGCTAGGTTTTGGGTTAGGTTAGGGCTAGTGTAGGACTACAGCTAATGTAAGAACTATGGTTATGATTAGGGCTAGTATAAGGGTTAGCATTAGGACTGGGTCTAGTGTTTATATTAGGTTTAGGTTTAGTGGGATGATTGGAGATAGGGTTAGTGTTAGGGTCAGAGTCAGGATCAGTGTTACTTTTAGGATTAGGGATAGGACTCAAATTAGGGCGAGGGTTAAGGCTAGGTGTAGGGTAAAGATTTGTTTTAGGTTTAGGGTAAGAATTAGGGAAAGCGCTAATGTCAGGTCTAGGGTTATTTTTAGGTTAGGCTTAGGGTTGGGGCTATGGCTCAGTTTTGTTTTAGAGCTAGGGCTAGGGTTAGTGCTAGTTTTGGGATTAGCAATAGTCTTAGGGCTAGTAATAAGGTGATTTTTAATCTTATATTAATTGTTATGGTTAGATCTAGGTTTAGTCCTAGGGCTATGGTCAGGGCTAAAGTTAGGGCTAGTGTTACGGTTATGAAAACAGATAGGGATAGAACTAGAAATAGGGCTAGGGCAAGAGTTAGAAATATTCTTAGAGCTAGGGTAAGGGGTGGGTTTAAGGTTAGGTCTAAATTAGGGCTAGGATTAGCACTAGGGTTAGGGCTAGGGTAAAGGTTAGTGTTAGTGTTAGGGATAGGGTGAGGTTTAGGGAAAGGGATGGGGTTATAGCTAGGTTTAGGGATAGGGTGAGAGTTTGAATTAGGGTTAGGGCTAGGTTAGGGTTTGGGTTATGATTAAGGCTAAATTTAGGGCTAGGTTTGAGGGTTTGTGTTAGGGCTAGGGCTAGGATTAGGGTGAGAGCTAATGTCAGGTCAAGGGTTATTGTTAGGGATAGTTTTAAGGTTGGGTTATGGCTAGGTCTAGTGTAAGGATTACATTTAGGGTAAGGGTCATGATTAGAGCTAGGTGTATTATAAGGGTCAAAGTCTGGGTAGGGTTTGGTTTAGTTTAAGGTTTAGAGTTAAGGGTTGAATTACCAGTAGGGTTAGGGTTAGAGTTAGGATAATGGATAGGGTTAGGTTTAGGATTCAGGTTAGGTTTAGATTAATGGATATGGTTATTGTTAACGATAGGGTTAGTGTTAGGCCTAGGGTTAGCATTTGGTTTAGGCTTATCTTTAGGGTAATGGATAGGGTTAGAGCTAAGGTTAGGGCTAGAATTAAGGATAAGTTTATGGCTAGGGTTGGGGTTAGGCCTAGGGTTAGTGTCAGGGTTAGGATTAGGGTAAGTATTAGGGTTTGAGTTGGGGTTAGGTCTAGGGCAAGGGTTAGGTTTAGAGTCAGGGCTAGGGTTAGGGTTAGGGTTAGTGTTATGATTAGGGGAAGGGTTAGAGTTTGAGCTAGGTTCAGGACTAGGGCAAGGGTTAGGGTTACGATTAGGTCTAGGGTTATGGTTAGGTTTATGATCAGAGCTAGGTTAGGGCTAGGATAAGGGATAGGTTATATGATGTTTATGGCTAGCGTTAGGGCTATGGGTGATGTAAGAGCTCGGGTTATGGTTATGGCTAGTTTTAGGGTTAGGGTTATGGATAAGTCTAGTGTTAGGGTTAGGTTTTTGGTTAGGATAAGTTTTAGAGCTATAGTTTGTGATAGGGTAAGCATCAGTGTTTGGGTCAGGGTTAGAGCCAGAACCAGCAATAGCGTTGGGTCTAGGGATAGGGTTACTCTTTGTGTTAGGTTAAGGGTTATTTTTAGGGGTAGTTTAAGGTTTTTGTCTAGGGTTAGGGCTAGATTTATGAATCTATTTAGGATTAGGTTCAGTCTAGTGCTGTAATTACTCTGAGGTTTAAGTATAGGTTTACTGGTAGAGATAGAGTTAGGGTCTGGTTTAGGGTTAGTGTCAGGTTTAGATCTAGGGTTAGTGTTAGGGTCAGAATAAGGGTTAGGGTTTGGGTTAGGCCTAAAGCTAGAATGAGGCCTCAGATTAGGAATATTATAAAGTTAGGGTTTCAGATAGGATAAAGATTAGTGCTAGGAGTAAGGTAGCATTATGGTGAGGGTATGGTTTAGGGTAATGGATAGGATTAGAGGTAGAGTTAGGATTATGGATAAGATTAGGGATAGGTTAGGGATATTGTTAGGGCTACTGTTAGGATTAGGTTTAGGGTTAGGGTTGCAGTTTGAGTTAGTTTTAGGGTTAGGGTTAATGTTAGGTTTAGCATTAGTGTTTAAGTTAGGGTTACAGTTAGGTTTTGGATTAGTGCTAGGTTTAGGGTTATGGTTAGTGTTAGGTTTAGAGTTAGCATTAGGTGAGTGTTAGGGTTAGGGTAAAGGTTAGGGTTAGGGTTAGTGTTAGGGTTAAGGTTAGGGTTAGAGACAGGGATAGGTTTAGGTTTAGGGTTAGGGTTAGTGTTAGGGTTAAGGTTAGGGTTAGAGACAGGGATAGGTTTATGGTTAGAGTTAGGGTTAGTGTTAGGTTTAGGTTTGGGGTTAAAGTTAGTTATAGGGTTAGGGTTAGTGTTAGTGTTAGAGTTAGGATTAGGGTTAGGGTTAGGGTTAGGTATATAATTAGGTTTAGGTAGGGGTTAGGGTTAGGTTAGGGTTAGAGTTATGGTTTGGTTATGGTTTCTGTTAGGATTAGCATAAGGTTAAGGGTTTGTGTTAGGGTTAGGGTTAGGGTGTGGTTTCATGTTACGGTTAAGGTTAGTGTTAGGGTTACAGTTAGTGTTACGGTTAGTGTTACAGTTAGTATTAGTGTTTTGGTTAATTTTAGTGTTAGGGTTAGTGTTAGTTTTAGGGTTAGGGTTAGTGTTAGGTTAGGGAAAGGACTAGGGTTACAGTTAGTGTTAGAGTTAGTGTTAGGTTTAGGGTTAGGGTGAGTGTTAGGGTTTTGTTAGATTTTGTGTTAGGATTAAGATTAGGGTTATGGTTACAGTTAGGATTCAGGTTAAGGTTAAGGTTAGGGTTACAAATAGGCTAGTTTTAGGGTTAGTGTTAGGTTTAGGGTTAGGCTTAGTGTTAGGCTTGGGGATAGGGTTATCATTAGTGTTTTATTTAGGTTTATAATTAGGTTTAGGGTTAGTGTTAGGGTTAGGTTAGATTTGGGATTAGGGTTTGGGTTCGATTTAGGGATAGATTTAGGGTTAGTGTTAGGTTTAAAGTTAGTGTTAGAGTTAAAGTTAGAGTTAGGATTTGGGTAAGGGTTAGGGTTACTGTAAAGATTAGGTTTACGGATAGATTTAGGTTTAGTGTTAGGTTGAGGGTTATGATTAGGGTTCCTATAAGGGTTATTTTTAGTGTTTGTATTAGGGATATGGATGGGGTTAGGTTCAGTTTAAGGTTAGGGTTAGATTTAGAGTTAGGGGTATGGCTAGAGTTAGCATTAGTGTTAGGTTTAATGTTAGTGTTAGAGTTAGGGTTTGTAGTTAGGGTTAGGTTTAGGGTTAAGGCTACAATTATGATTAAGATTGTGTTTAGAGATAGAGTTAGTGTTAGGCTTAGGGTTAATATTAGTGTTACAGTTAGGGTTAGGGTTAGGGATAGGTTTAGGATTAGTGTTAAGGTTAGGGTTACGTTTAGTGTTAGGGTTAGTTTTAGAGTTAGGGTTAAAGTTAGGTAAGAGTTAGTGTTAGGGTTAGGTTTAGGATTAGTGTTAAGGTTAGGGTTAGGTTTGATGTTAGTTTTAGTTTTAGAGTTAGGGTTAGAGTTAGGTAAGGGTTAGGGTTAGGGTTACTGTTAGGGTTAGGGTTAGTGTTAGAGTTAAAGTTAGAGTTAGGTTTAGGGTTAGTTAGGGTCAGGGTTACAGTTAAGGTTAGAGTTAGGGTTGGAGATTGCTTTAGTGTTAATATTAGGGTTAGGGTTATGATTAGTGCTAGGGTTAGTGTTAGGGTTTGTATTAGGGTCAGGTTTATGGTTAAAGTTAGGATTAGGGTAAGGTTTGGGTTGTGGTTAGGATTAGGGTTAGTTTTAGGGTTAGGGATAGGTTAGGGTTAATGTTAGGGTTAACGTTAGGTTTAGGGTTAGGGTTAGTGTTAGGGTTATGGTTAGGTTTAGTTTTAGTGTTAGGGTTAGGAATAGGGTTAGTGATAGAGTTAAGGTTAGGGTTAGGGTTAGGTTCATATTAGGGTTAAGTTTCATTGAAGGGTTATGGTTAGGTTTAGTGTTAGTGTTAAGGTTATGTTTAGGGTTAGAGTTAGTGTTAGGTTTAGGGTTAGGGTTAGGGTTAGTGTTAGTGTTTTGGTTAGGATTACATATAGGTTTACGTTTATGGTTAGAGTTAGGGTTAGGGTTAGTGTTACAGTTAGGGTTAGGGTTCGTGTTAGGTTTAGGGTTACAGTTAGTGTTAGGGTTAGGGTTAGGGTTAGTGTTAGTGATAGGTTTAGACTTATGGATAGGGTTAGATATAGTGTTAGGGTTGGGATAGGTTTAGGGTTAGTGTTACAGTTAGGGTTATGGTTAGTTTTAGTGTTAGGATTAGTGATAGAGTTAGGATTAGTGTTAGTTTAGGGTTAAATATAGTGTTAGTCTAAGGGTTAGGGTTAGAATTAGGGTTAGGGTTAGGGTTAGGTTTAGTTTTATGTTAGGGTTAGTGTTAGGGTTAGGGTTAGGTTTAGGGTTAGTTATAGGGTTAGGGTTCATGTAAGATTTTGGGTTCATTTTAGGGTTTGGGTTAGGGTGGGGGTTAGGGTTAGGGTTATGCTTATGGTTTGGGGTTAGTGATAGATTTGGGGTTAGGGTTAAGTTTAGTGTTAGTGTTATGGTTAGAGTTAGGTTAAGGGTTAGTGTTAGGGTAAGAATTAGGGTTAGGTTTAGGGTTAGGGTTAGTGTTAGGTTTAGGGTTCGTGTTATGGTTAGAGTTAGGGTTAGCGTTAGTGTTAGTGTTAGGGTTAGGGTTAGGGTTAGTGTTAGTGTTAGGTTTACTGTTAGGATTGGTTTAGGGTTAGTGTTAGGGATAGGGTTGGGTTAGGGTATTGTTATGGTTAGGTTTAGGGTTAATGTTAAGGTTAGTGTTAGGTTTTTGATTAGGGTTAGGATTAGTGTAGGGTAAGGGTTAGGGTTAGGGTTTAGGTTAGGTTGGGGTTAGGGTTGTGGTTTGAGTTATGATTTTTGCAAAGGTTAGGGTGAGGGTTAGGGTTTGTGTTAGGTTTAGGGTTAGGTTGTTGGTTTGTGTTATGATTACTGTTAGGGTTAGTGTTAGGGATAGGTTTAGTGTTAGGGTTAGGTGTAAGTTTATGTTTAGGGTTAGGTTTAGGGTTAGGATTAATATTTTGCTTAGGGTTAGAGTTAGGTTTAGGGTTTGGGTTAGGGTTAGGGTTAGAGATAGTTTTAGGGATAGGGTTAGTTTGAGGTATAGGGTTAGGGTTAGGGTTAGGATTAGTGTTAGGGTTACGGTTAGGATTAAAGTTAAGTTTAGGGTAGTGGTTAGGGTTAGTGTTAGGTTTAGGGTTAGGATTAGTGTTAGTGTTTTGGTTATGGTTAGGTATATGGTTAGGATTAGTGTTAGGGTTAGGGTTAGTGTTAGTGAAAACTTTAGGATTAGTTATAGTTTTGGGGTTAGTGTTAGGCTTAGGGTTAGGGTTAGGTTTATTGTTAAAGTTAGGGTTAGGGTTGTGTAGTGTTAGGTTTAGAGTTAGTGTTAGAATAAGTGTTAGGGTTAGCATTAGGGTTATTGTTAGGGTTTGGGTTAGGTTTAGAGTAAGGTTTAGGGTTGGTGTTAAAATTGGTGTTAGGGTTTGGTTTAGGGTTAGTTTTTTAGTTATGTTTAGGGTTAGTGTCAGAATTATGGTTAGAGTTAGGATTAAGAATAGTGTTAGGGTTAGTGTTAGGGTTAGGGTTATGGTTTGTGTTAGGGTTAGCATTAGGGTTAGGATTTGTTTTAGGGTTATGGTTGGATTATGGTTAGAGTTAGGGTTAGGGTTAGGGTTATGTTTAAGGGTAGAGTTAGGGTTATTTTTAGGGTTTGGGTTAGGGTTAGTTTTAGGGTTAGCATTAGGGTTAATGTTAAAGGTAAGTTTAGTGTTAGGTTTAGGGTTAGGGTTAGTGATAGGGTAAGGATTATGGTTAGGGTTGCTGTTAGGGTTAGGTTTTGAGTTAGTATTAAAGTTAGGGTTCGATTAGGTATGGATTATGGTGAGGGTTAGGTTAGTGTTAGGTTTATATTTTGGTTAGGGTTTGTGTTAGGGTTAGAGTAAGGATTAGAGATAGGGTTAAGGTTAGATTTAGGGTTATAGTTAGTGTTAAGGTTAAAGTTTGTGTTAGGTTTAGGGTTAGTGTTATTGTAAGTGTTAGGGTTAGGTTTAGTGTTAAGGTTATGGTTAGGGTTAGGGTTCAGCTTAGTGTTTGGTTTAGGGTTAGAATTAGGATTAGTTTAAGTGTTAGGGTTAGGGTTAGTGTTATGGTTAGTGTTAGGTTTAGGTTAGGGTTAGGATTACAGTTAGGTTAAGGTTAGGGTTAGTTTTAGGGTTAGGTTTATTGTTTGTGTTAGAGTTAGGTTTATGGTTAGGTTAGGGTTAGGTTTAGTTTTGCATTTAGTTGATATTTAGGGTTAAGTTTAGAGTTAGGTTCAGGGTTACAGTAAAACTTAGGTTTAGTGATAGGGTTAGGTTTAATGTTAGAGTTTGGTTTTGGGTTAGGGTTAGTTTTAGGGTTAGGTTTAGGGTTATGTTTAGGGTTAAAATTATGGTTAGAGTTAGGGTTAGTTTTAGGGCTAGGGTTAGAGTTCGTTTAGGGTTACAGTTAGCTTTAGGGTTAGTGTTAGGGGTTTGGTTAGGGTTAGGGTCAGTGTTAGGTTAGGGTTAGTGTAAATTTAGAGTTAGGATTAGATTTGGGTTATGGTTATGGTTATGGTTAAGTTTATGGTTTGGATTATGGTTTGGGTTGTGGTTAGAATTAGGGTTAATGCTAGGGTTAGGGATATTGTTAAGGTTAGTGTTAGTGTTAGTGTTAGGGTTAGGGTCAGTAATAGGTTAAGGTGTAGGTTTAGGTTTAGGGTTATAATTAGCGTTAGTGTTAGTGCTAGGTTTAGGGTTAGGGTGAGTGTTAGGGTTAGGGTTATGGTTAGTCTTAGGATTTGGGTTAAGTTAGGGTTAGGGTTAGGGTTAGGGCAGGGGTTATTTTTAGGGGTGGGGTTAGCCTTAGGTTTAGGGTTCCTGTTAAGGAGAGGTTCAGGTTTAGATTTAGGTTAGCATGAGCATTTGGCTTAGGTTTCCTGTTAGGTTTATGGTTACGCTTAGTGTTAGGTTTAGGGTTAGGGTTAGTGTTAGGACTATAGTTAGGGTTAGCATTACTGTTTGGTTTAGTGTTATAATTAGTTTTAGGGTTAGAGTTAGGTTTAAAATTAGAGTTAGTGTCCGGTTTAGAGTTAGGTTTAGAGTTAAGGTTATTTTTAGGGTTAGTGATAGGGTTAAGGTGAGGTTTACATTTAGGTTTATGGTTAGTGTGAGTGTTACGGTTAGTGTTAGTGTTAGGGTTATTGTTAGAGTTAGGGTTAGGTTTAGGTTTAGTTTCAGAGTTAGGCTTAGGTTTAGGATTAGTGCTAGGGTTAGTGTTAGGGCTCATGTTAGTTTTAGTGTTAGGATTTGTTTTAGGGTTATGTTGAGGGTTATGGTGAGTGTTATGGTTAGAGTGACGGGTAGGGTTAGTGTTAGGAATAGTGTTTGGGTAAGGGTTAGTGTTAGTTTTCAGCATAGTGTTAGGGATAGACTTCGGTTTAGGGTAAGGGTGAGTTTTAAGGTTAGTGTTAGTGTTAGGATTATGGTTAGGATTACAGTTAGGATTAGGTTTAGGGTTAGGGTTACTGCTAGGGTATTGTTAGGGTTAAGGTTAGTGTTAGTGTTAGGGTTAGGTATAATGTTAGGGTTAGGTTTAGTGTTAGAATTTGGGTTAGGATTAGGTTTAGGTTAGAGTTAGGGTTAGCGTTAGGGTTCATTTTAAGGTTAAGGTTAAGATTAATGTTAGGTTTATGTTAAAGTTAGGGTTAGGGTTAGGGTTAGAGTTAGCGTTACGGTTACAGATACTGTTAAGTTTAGTGTTAGGGTAAGATTTATGGTTCGTGTAAGGGTTAGGGATAGGTTTAGTGTTAGGTTTAGCATTAGGGTTAGTGTTAGTGTTAGGGTTAGTGTTATGTTTAGGGTTAGTTTAAGGTTTAGTGTTAGGGTTAGGGTTAGGTTTTGTGTTAGCATTAATGTTAGGGTTAGTGTTAGGGTTAGAGTTAGGTTTAAGGTTACATTTGGTGGTAGTGTTTGGGTTAGGGTTAGGGATGTTATTAGGGTTAGGTATAGGTTTAGAGTTAGTTTTAGGGTTAGGGATAGGGTTAGGGTTAGGTTTAGGGTTAGTTTTACAGATAGGGTTAATGTTATGGCTATGGTTTTTGTTATGTTTAGGGTTAGGGTTATGTTTAGAGTTAATTTTAGGGTTAGGGTTTGGGTTATTGTTCGTGTTAGGATTAGGGTCAGTTTTAGATTTAGGGTTAGGTTTAAGGTTAGTGTTAGGATTAGTGTTAGGGAAAAGGGTATGCTTTGTGTTAGGGTAAGGTTTAGAGTTAGGGTAAGTGTTGTGGTTATGGTTATGGTTAGTATTAGGGTTAGAGTGAGGCTTAAGGTTAGGTTTAGGTTTAGTTTTAGGGTTAGGGTTAGGGTTAAGTTTAGGTTTAGGGTTAGAGTATGGGTTAGGGTTAGTAATAGGGTTGGGGTTGGGGAAAGGGTTAGTATTAGGATTAGGATTAGGTTTAGCATTAGGGTTAGTGTTAATGTTACTGTTGGGGTTAGGGTTGGGGTTTGCTTTTGGTTAGGGTTACATTTACGTTAGGCTTAGGGTTATGATTAGGATTAGGTTTTTTGTTAGGGTTATGATTAGGTTTAGAGTTAGTCTTAGAATTAGGTTTAGGGTTAGGGTTTGTGTTAGGGTTATGTTTAGTTTTAGGTTTAGGGTTACATTTAGGGTTAGGCTTAGGGTAAGGATTAGGTTTAGGGTTAGGATTAGGGTTCATGTTAGGGTAGCTTAGGGTTAGTGTTAGGGTTAGTGTTAAATTTAGGGGTAGGCATAGTGTTAATGTTTGGTTTATATTTAGGGTTAGGATTAGGAATAGTGTTAGGGTTAGGGATAGGTTTAGGGTTAGTGTTTGGATTAGAGTTAAAGTTAGGATTTTTGTTAAGTTTAGGGTTAGGGTTAGGGTTAGTGTTATGGTTAGTATTAGGGTTAGAATAAGTGTTAGGGTTAGGGTTAGTGTTAGGGTTAATTTTAGGGTTAGGTTTAGTGTTACGGTTGGGGTTAGGTTTAGGATTAATGTTTGGGTTAGGTCTGGTGTTAGATTTAGTGTTAGAATTAGGGTTAGGTTAGGGATAGGGTGAGGTTTAGGGTTAGTATTAGCATTTGGGTTAGGGTTAGGTTTTGGGTTAGAGTTAGGGTTAGGGTTAGTGTTAGGTTTAAGGTTATTGTTAGGGGGAGATCCAACATGGCGGTGGGTGTGGAGAGATCAAGTCTCTGACCTCTTCAGCTACACAGGCATAGGGAGTCATAAACCATCTAAATGCTGTTTGCTCAGGATCACTAGGCAATGCTGAGCTGATGTGGATCTGGGGCGAACAGTCTGGGCCTCTCAGAACACACACTGAGCCTGGATCGGCTGAATTCAAGCTCCCATTCGCCTGCTTCTTGCAGACAAACTGCTGTGACTCAGCTCTAAACAATCCCACTGAAACAACTGGCCAGCCCTTCTGCCCCTACGGAGGTAAATGCCAACCGAGCCTTCATAGGCAGTGGCCACAGGATTGAAATGGGGCTTGGGAGAGTCAGTCAGGACCCACCCGTTGCATTGGTCACCCAGCAAAGGGAAACAAACTGTCGCCATTTGCATGGGATATGACCATGGCAGAGAACTGATGTCACCAGAATGCGGCAGAGGAGATAACTTCATTGAAACCAGCATCAACAGTGACTTTTTCCCTTCCCTTCTAATACCTTTCCTCCCAAGCATCAAATAAATATATAAAAGTAAACAGTAACTCAGCAGTCAAACAGAACAAGAAGTAACATGAGCAGCATGAAAAAGCAAGGAAGAAAAGGAGTACAAACAATGCAGGACAGCCTAAATATTCAGGAGGACCTAGAGTCATCAGAAAAATGGTCACATAAAGAAGTCAAGGAATACCTTAGACAGATGGAATGGAACCTTAAAGATGATATGAGACAGCAAATTCAAACAGTGAAAGAACACATTGAAATTGAATTACATAAACAGATAAAAGAAGAAGTTAAGCATCTTTATCAGGAGATAGAGATTATAAAAAAATCAAACAATAATTCTAGAAATGAAGGAAACTGTAAACCAAATTAAAAACTCAATTGAGAGTATCACTAACAGAGTGGAGCAAGTAGAAGCCAGAACGTCAGATAATGAAGACAAAATATATCATCTTGAAAAGAGTCTAGCCAACTCAGAAAGGCTGGTAAAAAATCACGAGAAAAACTTCCCAGAGATATGGGATAACATAAAAAAAACCAAACTTAAGAGTCATCGGGATAGAGGAAGGTATAGAGATTCAAACCAAGGGAATGAGTAACCTGCTGAATGAAATAATTACAGAAAACTTTCCAGAAATAAAAAAGGAAACAGATATACAAATTCTAGATGCATACAGGACACTGAGCATACAAAATCACAGTACACCAACACCAAGACACATTGTTATGAAGATATCCAATATACAGAACAAAGAGAAAATATTAAAAGCTACAAGAGAAAGGAGGCAGATTACATTCAGGGGTAAACCAATAAGGTTGTAACAACGGATTTTTCATCACAGACAATGAAAGCGAGAAGATCCTGGAACAACGTATTTCAAACACTGAAAGACAATGGATGCCAACCAAGAATTTTGTACCCAGCAAAATTAAGCTTTGGGTACAACAATGAAATAAAAATCTTTCATGATAAACAAAAGTTAAAAAGAATTTGCAGACAGAAAACCAGCATTGCAAAGCATCTTGAGCAAAACACTACATGAGGAAGAAATGAAAAACAATAACCAAAACCATCAGTGGGAAGTGCCTCAGTAAAGACAGAGGGTGGGGGGAAAGCTAATCATGGAGAAACAAACTAAATTTAAAAAAAAGATAAATAATAAAACATGGCTGGAAGTACAAACCATATATCAATAGTAACTCTAAACGTTAATGGCTTAAACTCTCCAATAAAGCAACATAGGCTGGTAACATGGATTAAGAAAACAAATCCAACAATATGCTGCCTCCTGGAGACACATCTGATTGGAAAAGACATACACAGGCTGAAGGTGAAAGGTTGGGAAAAAATATACCATGCACACGGTCCTCGTAAGCAAGCAGGGTTGGCCATCCTCATATCGAATAAAATCGAGTTCAAGACTAAGTTAATCAAAAGGGATAAGGAAGGACATTATACACTGTTTAAGGGAAACATTCACCAACAAGACATAACAATTATCAATATTTATGCAGCAAATAATGGTGCTGCGAAGTTCATAAAACAAATTCTCCTCAAGTTCAAGAATCAAAAGACCACAACACAATAATTATGGGTGACTTCAACACACCTCTCTCACCTTTGGACAGATCCTCCAAACAAAAGTTGAATAAAGAAACTATAGAACTCAATATCACAATCAATAACCTAGACTTAACTGACATATATAGAATATATCAACCATCATCAAGTGGATATACTTTTTTCTCAGCAGCACATGGATCCTTCTCAAACAATAGACCATATATTATGACATAGGGCAACCCTCAGTAAATATAAAGGGGTGGAGATAATACCATGCATTTTTTCTGATCATAATGGAATGAAACTGGAAATCAATGATAAAAGAAGGAAGGAAAAATCCTACATCACATGGAAAATGAACAATATGTTACTGAATGATCAATGGGTTAGAGAAGACATAAAGGAGGAAATAAAAAAATTCTTAGAGATAAATGAAAATATAGACACAACGTATCGGAATCTATGGGACACAATGAAAGCAGTTTTAAGAGGGAAATTCATCACCTGGAGGTCATTCCTCAAAAAAAGAAAAAAAAAACAACAAATAAATGAGCTCACACTTCATCTCAAAGTCCTAGAAAAGGAAGAGCAAAACAACAGCAAATGTAGAAGAAAGCAAGAAATAATTAAAATCACAGTGGAAATCAAAAAAATTGAAACAAAAGAAACTATTGAAAAAATTAACAAAACTAAAAGTTGGTTCTTCGAAAAAATAAATAAGATCGACAGACCCTTAGCCATGCTAATGAAGAGAAGAGAGAGAACTCAAGTTCCTAACATACGGGATGAAAAAGGCAATATCACAACAGATGCTACAGAAATACAGAAGACAATTAGAATTTTTTTTTGAAAACCTATATTCCAATAAAATAGAAGATAGTGAAGACATTGATAAATTTCTTAAGTCATATGATTTGCCCAGACTGAATAAGGAGGATACACACAATTTGAACAGACCAATATCAATGGATGAAATAGAAGAAGCAATCAAAGGACTTCCAACCAATAAAAGCCCAGGACCGGATGGGTATACAACGGAGTTTTACAAAACCTTTAAAGAACAATTAATATCAATAATTTTCAAGTTATTTCAGGAAATAGAAAAAGAGAGAGGTCTTCCAAATTCATTCTATGAGGCCAACATCACCCTGATTCCAAAACCAGACAAAGACACCTCAAAGAAAGAAAACTATAGACCAATATCTCTAATGAACCTAGATGCAAAAATCCTCAATAAAATTCTGGCGAATTTGATACAAAAACACATCAAAAAATTGTGCACCATGATCAAGTAGGATTCATCCCTGGGATGCAAGGCTGGTTCAATATATGGAAATCAATAAATGTTATTCACCACATCAATAGACTTAAAGATAAGAACCATATGATCATCTCAATAGATGCAGAAAAAGCATTCGACAAAGTACAGCATCCCTTTATGTTCTAAACATTAGAAAAACTAGGAATAACAGGAACTTACCTCAACATTGTGAAAGCTATCTATGCTAAGCCTCAGGCTAGCATCATTCTGAATGGAGAAAAATTGAAGGCATTCCCTCTAAAATCTGGAAAAAGACAGGGATGCCCTCTATCACCACTTCTATTCAATATAGTTCTTGAAACACTGGCCAGAACAATTAGACAGATGAAAGAAATTAAAGGCATAAAAATAGGAAAAGAAGAACATAAATTATCACTATTTGTGGAAGACTTGATTCTATACCTAGAAGACCCAAAAGGCTCTAAAAAAAAACTACCAGAACTAATAAATGAATTCAGCAAAGTGGCAGGACATAAAATCAACATGCATAAATCAAAGGCATTTCTGTATATCAGTGGCAAATCTTCTGAAATGGAAATGAGGAAAAACACTCCATTCACAATATCCTCAAAAAAAAAAAATACTTGGGAATCAACCTAACAAAAGAGGTGAAAGATTTATACAATGAAAATTACAGAACCCTAAAGAGAGAAGTAGAAGAAGATCTTAGAAGATGGAAAAAATATACCCTGTTCATGGATAGGAAGAACTAACATCATCAAAATGGCGATATTACCAAAAGTTCTCTATAGGTTTAATGCAATGCCAATCAAAATCCCAATGGCATTTCTTGTAGAAATAGATAAAACAATCATGAAATTCATATGGAAAAATACAAGACCCAGAATAGCTAAAGCAATTCTAAACAGGAAGTGTGAATCAAGCGGTATAGCAATACCAGATTTCAAACTATATTACAAAGCAATAGTAAGAAAAACAGCATGGTACTGGTACCAAAACAGGCGGGTGGACCAATGGTACAGAATAGAGGACAGAGACTAATCCACAAAGTTACAACTATCTTATATTTGATAAAGGGGCTAAAAGCATGCAATGGAGGAAGAATAGCATCTTCAACAAATCGTGTTGGGAAAACTGGAAATCCATATACAACAAAATAAAACTGAATCCCCTCCTCTCACCATGCACAAAAGTTAGATCAAAATGGATCAAGGAGCTTGATATCAAATCAGAGACTCTGCGTCTGATAGAAGAAAAATTTGGCTCCAATATACATATTGTGGGGTTGGGCTCCAAATTCCTTAATAGGACACCCATAGCACAAGAGTCAATGACTTATTTAAACTAAAAAGTGTTTTCTCAGCAAGAGAAACAATAAGAGAGGTAAATAGGGAGCCTACATGATGGGAACAAACTTTTACTCCTCACACTTCAGATAGAGCCCTAATATCCATAGTATACAAAGAACTCAAAAAATTAAACAATAAGATAACAAATAACCCAATCAACAAATGGGCCAAGGACCTGAACAGACACTTCTCAGAGGAGGACATACAATCAATCAACAAACATATGAAAAAATGTTCACCATCTCTAGCAGTCAGAGAATTGCAAATCAAAACCACCCTAAGATACCATCTCACTCCAGTAAGATTGGCAGCCATTCTGAAGTCAAACAACAACAAGTGCTGGCGAGGATTTGGGGAAAAGGGTACTCTTGTACATTGCTGGTGGGACTGCAAATTGGTGCGGCCAATTTGGAAAGCAGTATGGAGATTTCTTGGAAAGCTGGGAATGGAGCCACCATTTGACCCAGCTATTGCCCTTCTCGGACTATTCCCTGAATACCTTAAAAGAGCGTACTACAGAGATACTGCCACATCGGTGTTCATAGCATCACAATTCACAATTGCTAGACTGTGGGACCAACCCAGATGCCCTTCAATAGATGAATGGATAAAAAAAATGTGGCATTTATACACCATGGAGTATTATGCAGCACTAAAAAATGACAAAATCATGGAATTTGCAGCAAAATGGATGGCACTAGAGCAGATTATGGTAAGTGATGCTAGCCAATCCCTAAAAAACAAATGCCAAATGTCTTCTTTGATATAATGAGAGCAACTAAGAACAGAGCAGGGAGGAAGAGCAGGAGGAAAAGATTAACATTAAATAGAGACATGAGGTGGGAGGGAAAGGGAGAGAAAAGGGAAATTGCATGGAAATGGAAGGAGACCCTCATTGTTATACAAAATTACATATAAGAGGTTGTGAGGGTAATGGGAAAATAAACAAGGAGAGAAATGAATTACAGTAGATGGGGTAGAGAGAGAAAATGGGAGGGGAGTGGAGGGGGATAGTTGAGGATAGGAAAGGTAGCAGAATACAACAGTCACTAGTATGGCATTATGTAAAAATGTGGATGTGTAACCGATGTGATTCTGCAATCTGTATTTGGGGTAAAAATTGGAGTTCATAACCCACTTGAATCTAATGTATGAAATATGATATGTCAAGAGCTCTGTAATGTTTTGAACAACCAATTAAAAAAAAGAAGAAGTTCAAGACCACCCTGAGCAGCATAGTGAAACCTCATCTCCAAAAGCAAAGTGAGGGCTGGAGTTGTAGCTCAGCAGTGAGTGCTTATTGATGATGATTTTCATATACATGTTTTCTAATTTAAGCAATATATATATATATATATATATATATATATATATATATATATATATATATATATATATATATAATTAGTTGGATGACAAACTTTATTAGATATGTTTTAAATAACATTTGGCTAGCACATTATATAATAAAATGTCTAATTGGATTTAAATGAAATTTCTTTTGAGCAACCAGATTTAAATTACAATTCACCTAATGAAATAGGAAAACTTAAACTGTAAACAGGTTAGCATGTAGAATGACTTGAGAATGGGAAATGCTATGGAAAGTTCAAGAATTTAGGGACTATGACCAATTTCATTAGTTAATAGATAAAATATATTTTTATGATTATGTGTAATTAATATTTTAAAAGTAAAAAGAAAATTAGCTCTTTGATTACGATAATTTTCTCCTCAGAAAAAGAAATCCAAAAGTTAAATGACTCAAAGTCCCTCAGAGTGAAAAAGACACACAACACACACATACACAGAGAGAGAGAGAGAGAGAGAGAGAGAGAGAGAGAGAGAGAGAGAGAGAGAGATTTAGGTTTATAGCCAGTTTCCTGGGCTAGGATTGCAGCTCAGTGGTAGAGTGTTCACGCCTCATGCATGAGGCACTGGGTTCAATCCTCAGCACCACATAAATGTAAAATAAAGATATTGTGTCTATCTAAAACTAAAAATATATATATTAAAAAATAAACAATTTTAAAAAAGTTAATGTTAGGGTTAAAATTAGGGTTAGGATTAGGGTTATTGTTAGGGTTAAGATCAGGGTTAGGTTTTGTGTAAGGGTTAGGTTTAGGGTTAGGGTTATGGTTTGGGTTAGGGTTAGAATTTGGGTTAGGTTAGGGTTAGTGGTAGGGTTATGTTTAGGTTTAGTGTTAAAATTAGTTTTAGTTTTAAGTTTAGGATTAGGGTTATGGTTAGTGTTAGGTTTAGGGTTAGGGTTAGTGTTAGGGTTAGGGTTATGTTTAGTTTTATGGTTTGGGTTAGGGTTATGTTTAGTGCTAGTGATAGGTTTAGTGTTAGGGTTAGTGTTAGTGTAAGGATTAGGGTTAGGGTTCTGGTTAAACTTACGTTTAGTTTATTAAACTTATGCTTACTTTAAGAGTTAAGGTTAGGGTTAGTGTTAGTGTTAGGGTTAAGGTTTGTGTTAGGGTCAGGGTTAGTGTTAGCTTTTCAGTTAAGATTATGGTTAGTTTAGTGTTAGGATTAAGGTTTGGGTTATTGTTTCATTAGGGTTAGGGATATCGTTAATGATAATGTTAGGGTTAGGGTTAGGCTTATGGATAAGGTTAGTGAAAGAGTTAGGGTTCAGATTATGGTTAGTGTTAGTGTTAAGGTTAGGTTATGTTTAGGATTATTTTAATGTTAGGGTTATGGTTCTGGTTAGGGTTTGTGTTAGGGTTAGGGTTAGGGTTAGAGTTATAGTTAGGGTTAGGGTTAAGGTTTGGGTTCGTGTTCATGTTAGGGTTAGTGTTAGGGTTAGGATTAGGGTTAGTGTTAGGTTTAGGGTTAGGGTTAGGTTTACTGAAAGGGTTAGTTTTAGGGTTAGGATTAGTGTTTGTGTTAGGGTTATGGTTAGGTTTAGGGTTAGGGTTAGTCTTAGGGTTATGGTTAGTGTAGCTTTAGTGTTAAGGTTAGGTTAGTAATAGGGTTAGGGTTAGGGTTCGGATTAGGTTTCGTTTTAGGGTTATGGTTAGGGTTAGTGTTAGGGTTGGGTTAAGATTAGGTTTAGGGTTAGTGTTAGGGTTAGTGTCAGGGTTAGGATTTGTGTTAGTAATATGTTTATGGTTACGGTTAGTGTTAGGATTAGGGTTAGGGTTCCTGCTAGTGTTAGTGTTAGCGTTATGGTTAGGGTTAGGGTTTGGTAAGGGTTAGGTTTAGTTTTGGGTTAGGTTTACTGTTATGGTTTGTGTTAGGGTTTGTTTTCAGGTTAGGTTTAGGGTTATGGTTAGGTGTAGGGTTAGGGTTAGGATTAGTGTTAGTGTTAGGTTTAGAATTAGTGTTAGGGTTAGGGTTAAGGTTAGGGTTAGAGGTAGGGATAGGTAAGTTTAAGGGTTAGAGTTAGGGTTAGGGTTAGTGTTAGCTTTAGGGTTAGGGATTGGGTTAGGTTTAGGTTTAGGTTTAAAGTTTGGATTACTCTTAGGGTTAGGGTTAGTGTGAGTGTTAGGTTTAGGATAGGGTGTCTTTTAGGCTTACTGTTAGGGTTTGTATTATGGTTTGGTTTAGTATTAGGGTTAGGGTTACAGTTCAGATTAGGGTTAGGTTTTGGGTTAGGGTTATGGTTAGTGTTAGGGTTAGGTTAGGGTTAGGGTTAGTGTTAGGGTTAGGGTTGGGATTAGGGTTAGAGTTATGTTAAGGATTAGGTTTAGGGTTAGTGTTAGTGTTAGGGATAGTGTTAGGGTTCGTGTTAGGGTTAGGGTTATGATTAGTGTTTGGGTTAGGTTTAGTGTTAGGTTTTGGGTTAGTGTTATGGTTAGGGTTAGTGTTATGCTGAGGTTTAGGGTTGGCATTAGCATTTGGGTTAGGGTTAGGATTAGTGTTAGGGTTAGGGTTAATGTTAGTCTAAGGTTAGGTTTAGGTTTAGGGTTAGTATTAGGGTTAGGGTTGGGGTTTGTGTGAGACTTAGGCTTAGTGATATAGTTAAAGTTAGGGTTTGTGTCAGAGTTAGGGTTAAAATTAGTGTTAGGGTTAATGTTCAGTTTAGAATTAGGGTTAGTGTTAGGTAAGTTTAGCATTAGGGTTAGGTTAGTGTTAGCATTATGAATTGGGTTAAGGTTAGTGTTAGGTTTAGGGTTAAAGTTAGAGTTATTGTTAGGTTTAAGGTATAGTTTTAGGGTTAGCATTATGGTTCATGTTAGGATTAGGTTTAGGTTTAGGGTTAATGTTAGTTTTAGGGTTAGGTTCAGGGTTAAGATTCGTGTTAGGGTTAGGGTTAGGGTTAGAGTAAGTGTTATGCTTAGGGTTGGATTATGGTTAGTGTTAGTGTTAGGGTTAGTGTTAGGTTTAGGTTTAGTTTTAAGGTTAGGGTTAAGATAAGGGTTTGGTTAGAATTAAGCATAGTGTTAGGGTTAGGGATACTGGTTAGGGTTAGGTAAGGGTGAGGGTCAGGGTTAGATTAGGGTCAGGATTATGGTTTTGGTTAGGGTTTGTGTAAGGGTTAGAGTTAGAGTTAGTGTTAGTGTTAGGATTAGGGTTAGGGTTAGTTTTAGTGTTAGTGTTAAGGTTAGGGTTAGGTTTAGGATTAGTCTTAGGGTTAGGGTTAGGCTTTGGGTCAGGGTTGGGCTTAGTAGAATGGTTAGGGTTAAGGTTCGTGTTAGTGTTAAGATTAGGGTTAGTGTTAGGGCTACTGTTAGCGTTAGGATTAGGGTTAGGATTAGGTAAGTGTTAGCATTATGGTTAGGTTAGGGTTAGGGTTTGGATTAGGGTTTGTGTTTGGGTTAGGGTTAGGGTTAGGGTTAAGGTAAGTGTAGGGTTAGGGATAGTGTTAGGGATAGTGTTAGAATTAGGGCTAGGATTAGGTTTAGTGTTAGGGTTATGGTTAGGTTAGGGTTCGGGTTAGGGTTAGGGTTAGGGTTTGTGTAGATTTATAGTTAGGGTTAAGGTTGAGGTTCGTGTTAGGGATAGGTTTAGGGCTAGTGTTTGGTTTAGGTATAGGTTTAGGGTTAGGGTTTGGGATAGTGTTGCCTTTAGGGTTAGCTTTAGGGTTAGGGTTAGTGATAGGTTTAGTGTTACTCTTAGGGTTAAGGTTAGTGATAGGGTTAGGTTTAGGGTTAGTATTAGTGTTTGGGTTTGGGTTAGGTTTAGGGTTAGGATTAGTGTTAGGTTTAGTGTTAGGTTTGGGGTTAGGGTTAAAGTTAGGGTTAGGGTTAGGGTTAGGGTTAGTGTTAGGGATAAGATTAGGTTTAGAGTTTGTGTAAAGGTTAGGGTTTGGGTTATGGTTACGGTTTGGGTTAGGGTTACGGTTGGTGTTAGGGTTAGTATTAGGGTAATGGTTAGGCTTAGGTTTAATGTTAAGGTTAGGGATAGAATTTGGTTTAGGATTAGGGTTAGTTTTATGGAAAGGTTTAGGGTTCATGTTAGAATTAAGTTTAGATTTAGGTTTTGGGTTACTCTTAGGGTTAGTATTAGGTTTATGGTTAGGGTTAGGTTTAGTGTTATGGTTAGTTTTAGGGTTAGCTTTAGGGTTATTGATATGGTTAGTGTTAGTGTTAGGGTAAGGGATAAGGTTTGCTTAAATTTCTGGTTAGGCTTAGGTTTAGTTTTAGAGTTAGGGTTAGGGTTAGTTGTTAGGGTTAAAGTTTGAGTTTGTGTTAGGGACAGGTTTAGAGTTAGGGTTCCAGTTAAGATTAGGGTTAGTTTAGTGTTAGGGTTAGGGTTAGAATTAGTGTTAGTGTTAGGTGTGGGGTTAGGATTAGGTTTAGGGTTGGTGAGAGAGTTAGGGTTTTGATTAGAGTTAGTGATAGGGTTACGATTAGTGTTAGGTAAGGGTTAGGGTTAGGGTTAGTTTAGTGTTAGGGAAATGGTTTTGGTTTGTGTAAGGATTAGGATTAGGGTTAGAGTTAAGCTTAGGGTTAGGGTTAGGGTTAGGGTTCATGTTAGAATTAGTGTTAGGGTTAGTGTTTGGGTTCAGTTTAGTGTTAGGGTTAGGGTTATGTTTAGGGTTAGTGTTAGTGTTAGGGTTAGGGTTAGGATTAGTGCTAAGTTTTGGGTTAGGGTTAGGGATAGGGACAGGGTTAGTGTTAGGGTTAGAATTAGTGTTAGTTTCAAAGTTATGGTTAGGTTTAGGTTTTTGGTTAGTTTTAGGTTTAGCATTAGTGTACTTTATTTTTAGGGTTAGGTTATTGATAGGGTTAGGGTTCAGTATAGGTTTCTTGTTAGGGTTATGTTTATGGTTAGTTTTAGGGTTAGGGTTAGGGTTAGGTTTAGGGTTAGTGTTAGTGTTTGGGTTAGGATTAGTGTTAGTAATAGGGTTAGGGTTAGTGTTCATGATAGGGTTAGGGTTAAGGTTAATTTTAGGGTTAGGTTTAGTGTTAAAGTTAGGGTTAGTGTTAGGGTTACAGTAAGGTTTAGGTATAATGTTAGAGTTGGGATACGTTAAGGGTTACTTTTAGGTTTAGGGTTAGATTTACAATTAGTGTTATTGTTAGGGTTAGAGTTAGGGTTAGGTTTAGTGTTAGGGTTCGGGTTAGCTTTAGCTTTAGTTTTATGATTAGTGTCAGTGTTAGAGTTAGGGTTATGTAAGGGATAGGGTTAGGGTTGTATTAGGTTTAGGGATATGGTTTGGGTTAGGGTTTGTGTTAGTGTTAGGCTTAGGGTTAGGGTTAGGTTAAGTGTAGGATTAGGGTTATGTTTTGGGTTAGTGTTAGGGTTTGCTTTAGGGTTAGGTTTAGAATTAGTGATATGGTTAGCATTAGGGTTAGGGTCAGGGTTAGAGGTAGGGTAAGTTTTAGAGTTAGTGTTAGCATTAGGGTTAGTGTTAGGGTTAGGTTTAGGGTTTATGTTATGGTGAGGGTTAGGGTTAGGGTTACAGTTAGGGTTAGTGTTAGGGTTAAGGTTAGGTTTTGTGTTAGGTTTACAGATAGTGTTATGGTTATAGTTATGGTTAGTGTTAGGGTTTGGGTTAGACTTATGCTTAGAGTTTATGTGAGTGTTAGGTTTAAGGTTCGTGTTAGGGTTAGGTTTAGGGTTAATGTATGTTTTAGGTTTAGGGTTAGGGTAATTGTTAGGGTTAGTTTTAGGGTTAGTGTTAGGGTTAATTTTAGGTTTAGGGTTAGGATTAGTTTTAGTATTCATGTTAGGTTTAGGGTTAGGTTTAGGGTTAGGTTAAGTGTTAGTGTTAGGGTTAGGGTTATGGTTAGTGTTAGGCTTAGGTTAGGGTTGGGATTAGTGTTATGGTTAGTGATAAGTTTAGTGTTAAGATTAGTGTGAGGGTTAGTGTTAGGGTTTGCATTATCATTAGGGTTAGTGTTTAGGTTAGGGTTAGGGGTAGGGTTAGGTAAGGGTGAGGGTTAGGTTTAGATAAGGGTCAGGGTTATGAGTTCAGTTAGGGTTTTTCTTAGGTTTAGGGTTAGGGTTAGGGTTAGTTTTAGGGTTAGAGTTAGTGTTAGGTTTAGATTTAGGGTTACATTTAGTGTTAGGGTTAGGAGTAGGGTTAGGGTAAGTGTTAGGTGTAGGGTTAGGGTTAGGGTTAGTGTTAGGTTTAGGGTTTGTATTAGGGTTTGTGTTAGGGTTACAGTTTGGTTTAGGGTTAGGGTTCCTGTTAGGTTTAGGTTTAGGGGTAGTGTTAGGTTAAGGTTTAGGGTGAGGGTTAGGGTTAGTTTTCCTGTTAAGGTTAGTGTTAGGGTTAGAGTTAGGTTTGGGGTTAAGTTTAGGGTTCATGTTAGGGTTAGGATTAGTGATTGTGTTAGGGTAAATGTTATGTTTAGGGTTAGGGTTAGGAGTATGGTTAGGGTTATGGTGAGATTTATACTTAGTATTAGCATTCGGGTTAGGGTTAGGTTTAGGGTTAGGGTTAGTCTTAGTGTTAAGATTAGGGTTAGGTTTAGGGTTAGTATTAGGGTTAGAGTTAGAGTTTGGGTAACTATGCCACTTAGGCTTAGTAGTATAGTTAGGGTGAAGGTGCATGTTAGGGTCAGGATTAATATTAGTGTTAGTGTTCTGGTTAGAATTAAGGTTAGTGTTAGGTAAGGATTAGCATTAGGATTAGGTTAGGGTTAGGGTTATGTATTGGATTATGGTTTGTGTTAGGGTTAGAGTTAGTCTTCAGGTTAGATTTAAGGTTAGGGTTATGGATAGGTTTAGGGTTATTGTTATATTTAGTGTTATAGTTAGGGTTCTTGTTAGGTTTAGGGTATAGGTTTAAGGTTAGCATTAAGATTAGTGCTAGGGTTAGGTTTAGGGTTATTGTTAGGGTTAGTGTTAGATTTAGAGTTAGGGTTAAAGATAAGATTTGTGTTAAGATTAGGGTTAGGGTTAAAGTAAGTGTTATGTTTCGGGTTACGGTTACAGTTAGAGTTAGTGTTAGGGTTAGTGTTAGGTTTAGTTTTAAGGTTAGGGTTAGTGCTAGGGTTTGGTTAGGGTTAAAGTTAGTTTTTGGGTTTGGTTAGTGGTTAGGGTTAGTTAAGGGTGAGGGTCAAGGTTAGATTAGGATAAAGGTTATGGCTAGGGTTAGGGTGTATGTTAGGTTTAGAGTTAGTGTTAGTGTTAGTGTTAGGGTTAGTGTTAGGTTTAAGGCTAGGTTTAGGGTTACTTTTATGGTTAGGGTTAGGGTTAGGGTTGGTTAAGGTTTGGGCTTAGTGGAATGGTTAGGGTTAAGGTTTGTGTTAGTGTTAGGATATCAGTTATGTTTGGTAAGGGTTAGCATTTATATTAGGTTAGGTTTAGGATTATGGTTTGGGTTAGTGTTTGTGTTTGGGTTAGGGTTAGGAATAGGGTTAGGTTTAAGGTTCGGGTTAGGGTTAGGATATCAGTTAGGTGTCGGTAAGGTTTAAGTTTAGGTTTAGTGTTAGGATTAGGATTAGGTTTAGGATTAATGCTAGGGTTAGGGTTGTGGTTAGTGTTAGGGTTAGTGTTAGGGTTAGGGTTAGGTTTAGTGTTAGGGTTAGGTTTGGGGTTAAGTTTAGGGTTCATGTTAGGGTTAGGGCTAGGGTTCTAGTTAGATTTATGGTTAGGGATAGATTGAGCTGAGGGTTATTATTAGCATTCGGGTTAGGTTTGGGTTTAGGGTTAGGGTTAGTGCTATGGTTAATTTAGGGTTAGGGTTAGTGTAAGGGTTAGGGTTAGGGTTACAGTTTTGGTTAGGTTTAAGATTGGTGTTAGGGTATTAGGGTAATTGTTAGGGTTAGGGTTAGGGTTAGGTTTAGGTTTAGCGTTAGGGTTAGTGGTAGGGTTAGAGTTAGGGATAGTGTTAAGGTTAGGGATAGGTTTAGGGTTACGATTAGTGTTAGGGTTATGGTGAGGTTTAGGTTTAGTGTTACAGTTAGGGTAACACTAAACCCTTAGGTTTAGGGTTATTGATATTGATAGTGTTAGGGTTAGTGTTAGTGTTATTGTAAGGCATAGGGTTATGGTTAAATTTCTGATTAGGCTTAGGTTTAGTTTTAGTGTTATGTTTAAGGTTAGAATTTGGGTTACTTGTTAGGGTTAGGGTTAGGGTTGGGGTTAAGGACAGTGTTAGGGTTAGGGATTCTGTTAAGATTAGGGTTAGCTTAGTGTTAGGTTTAGCGTTTGGGTTAGTGTTACGGTTAGAGTTAGTGTTTCATTTAGGGTTAGATTTAGGGTTAATGTTAGTTAATGTTTCATTAGGGTTAAATTTAGTGTTAATGCTTATCCTAATCCTAAGTTAGGATAAGCATTAGTATTAGGTTTAGGATTATGGTTAGGCTTAGATTTAGTGATAGAATTAGGGTTTTATTAGGGATAGAGTTAGGGTTAGGGTTAGGGTTAGGTAAGGTTTAGGATTAGGTTAAATTTAGGGTTAGAGTTATGGTTTTGGTTAGGGTTTGTGTTAGGGTTAAGATTAGGGTTAGAGTTACGCTTAGGGTTAGGTTAAGGATTAGGGTTCGTGTTAAGGTTAGTGTTAGTGTTAGGGTTAGGGTTATTTTAGTGTTAGATTTAGGGTTATGTTTAGAGTTATTATTAGTGTTAGGGTTAGTTTTAGGATTAGAGTTAGGTTTAGGGACAGGGTTAGGGATAGGGATAGTGTTAGTGTTAGGATAAAACTTAGTGATAAAGTTATGTTTAGGTTTAGGTTTTTGGTTAGTTTTAGGGTTAGGGTTAGTGTAGGGTTAGGGTTAGGTTAGTGTGAGGGTTAGGGTTACGGATCAGTATAGGTTTCTTGTTAGGGTAACAGTTAGGGTTAGTGTTAGTGTTACAGTTAGGTTTAGGTATAGTTTTAGAGTTAGGGATAGGTTTAGGGTTCGTTTTAGGGTTATGGTTAGAGATACAATTAGTGTTATGGTTAGGGTTAGAATTAGAGTTACGATTAGTGTTTGGGTTAGGTTTAGTTTTAGCTTTTGTTTTATGGTTAGTGTTATTGTTAGCGTTAGGGTTAGTTAAGGGATAGGTTTAGGGTTAGGTTAGGTTTAGGGTTTTGGTTTGTGTTAGGGTTTGTGTTAGGGTTAATGTTTAGAACAGGTGTAGGGTTAGGATTAGCGTTAGGGTTAGGATTAAAATTAGTGTTAGGGTTAGCATTATGGTAAGGGTCAAGGTTAGGGGTAGGGTAAGTTTTAGGGTTAGCGTTAGGGTTAGGGTTAGTGTTAGGGATAGGTTTATGGATAGGGTAAGTGCTAGGTTTAGGGTTAGAGTTAGGTAAGTTTTAGGGTTAGGGTTAGGTTTAGGTTGAAGTTTAGGTTTAGTGTTAGGGTTTGGGTTAGGGTTAGGGTTACAGTTTGGATTAGGGTTAGGGTTAATGCTAATGTTATGATAGGGATAGGGTTAGGGTTAGTGTTAGGGTTAGGTTTAGTGTTAGGTTGAGGATTAGGTTTAGGGTTATGGTTATTATTAGTGTTAAAGTTAGGGTTACAGTCAGGGTTAGTGTTAGGGTTAGGATTTGTGTTAGGGTTTGTGTTAGGATTAGGCTTACAGTTAGGGTTAAGGTTGGTGTTTGAGTTAGTTTTAGGGTTAGGGTTACCGTTAAGTTTAGTGTTAGGGTTAAAGTGAGGTTTTAGGTTAGGGTTAAGGTTAGTGGTAAGTTTAGGGTTAGGGTTTGTGTTAGGGACTATGTTAGGGTTAGGGTTTCTCTTAAGATTAGGGCTAGCTTAGTGTTAGGGTTAGGGTTTGCCCTAACTCTAATAATAAACCTTAACCTAACCCAAACACCAACCTTAGCCCTAGACCTAACCCTAGTGATAATTCTGGCTTTAACCCTAAAGCTAACTCTAACCAGTAAACTGATCCTGGCCCTAACACTAACTCTAGCTCTAAACATCACACTAACACTGACCCTAATCCTAACACTTGACCTAGCCATAACACTAACTCAAAAACTGGCCCTAAACATAACCCTAGTTTGTACATTACCTGTAGCCCTAACACTAGCCCTAACCTAAACAAAAACCTGGCCTTAATCCGAGCACTAACCCTAATTTAACCCTAACACTAAACCCAGCCATAAGCCAGTCCTTAACACTCCCCTAACCCTAGCTCTTATCCTATTTGTTACCAAACCCTAAACCTAACGCTAACCCTAGTCCTAACCTTAATCCATAGCCTAACCCAAACCCTAACCCTATTACTACTCCTAACCCTAGACCTCATTCTAGCTCTGACCATAACCCAAACCCTAATTCTAGCCCTGAAACTTATACTGACCCTAACACTAACCGTAGGTCTAAACCTGACCCTAACCCAAACCCAAACCCTAACATTAGCCCTACTGGTAATCCTATACCAAAATCTAAACCCAACACTAGTCCTAACCCTAAAGCTAATCCTAAATCTAGCCATAACTCCAGCCCTAGACCTGAACAAAAACCTTGCTCTAGCCCTAACAATCACCCTTAACATAACCCAAACACTAACCCTAATTCTAGACCTAACCCTAGTCCTAATTCTGGCACTAACCCCAACACTCACTCAAACTTGAATAGTGACCATGACTCTAATATAAACCTATCTCCAAAGCTCACCCTAACTCAAAACCTAATCCTAACACTACACCTAGCCGTAACCCTAACCCTAAATATAGCCCTAATCATAACCCTAGCTCTTAACTACCCATGGCCCTAACCCTAGGCCTAAAATAACACAAAACCTAGCCCTAATTCTAGGCCTAAACCTATCCCTAAGTGTAACCCTAAATTAACCCAAGCCCTAACCCTAACCCTAACCCTAACCCTCCCCTTAGACCTAACCCTAGCTCAAAGCCTAACTTTTACCCTAAATATAGCCCTAGCCATATCCCAAACCCTAACCTAACCCCAGCCCTAATCCTACCCTTAACCATAGCCCTAATCTAATAGCTCTAATTCTATACATTTCCTTAACCCTAGCCCTAATCCTAACCATAAACCTAGCCCTAACACTAGCTCTAATCCTATCCATTACCCTAAACATGATCCTAACACTAATTCTAACCCTAGGCTTAACCCTAACACTATCACAATCTCTAAACCTATCCATTACACTAAAACTAACCTGTACCATAACCCAAAGCCTATTCATTACCCTAACCCTAACTCTAACCCTAATGCTAATTAAAGCCCTAAACCTAAACCTTAACCTAAACTGAACCATAAGCCATACCCTGACCTTAATAATACATCTAGCTCTAAATTTGACCCTTACCCTAAATCTAATCCTTACTCTAGACCTAACCATAAACATAACCCTAAATATATCCCTAACCGTAACCTTAGACTTAACTCTAGACACTTACTGTAACACAAACCTTAGCTCTAAACCTTATCCTAACTGGAAAACTAACCCTAACACTAGACAAACCCTAAATCTACCCATAACCATAACTGTAGCTCTTACATTACCCATACACCCAACACTAGCCCTAAACCTCACACAAAACCTAGCCCTAATCCTAGCCCTAAACATATACCTAAGCATAACCCTAACCCTATTCCTGGCACTAAACTTAACCCTAACACTGGCCCTGGCCCTAACCTTAATCAAACTCTAATCCTTAGCCTAAACATAACAATAGCCCTAACCCTCAACTTAACCCTAAACCTAGCCCTAATCCTAACTGTAACCATAGCACAAATCCTAGCACAAGCTCTATCCATTACCTTAAACATAACCCTAACCCTAATGGTAAACCAAGCCATAACCCTAACCCTAACCCTAACCATAGCCCTGACTCTAACCCTAACCCTCACCCTAGACCTAATCCTAGCTCAAACCCTAACACTTCTGCTAAACCTAACACTAACACTTACCCTAGGCCTATCTCTAAACCTAGCCAAAATCCTAACATTAACACAAGCCCTAACACTAGCATTAACCTTATCCTTTACCCTAAACAAAAACCTAACCCAAATGCTAACCCTAGGCCTAATTCTACTACTATCACTAACACTAACCCTACCTATTACTCTAAACCTAAACTGAACCCTAAACCTTACACTATCCATTACTTTAACCCTAACCCTAATGCTAATTTGAGCCCTAACCCTAAGCCTTATCCTAAACCAAACCCTAAACTGGACTCTGACCATACTAATACACCTAGCTCTAAACCTGACCTTTACCCTAAACCTAACTTTGCACGAGACCTAGCCATAAACCTAAAGTTAACACTATTCCTAACCATAACCTTAGACCTGATATTAGCCCTAGCTCTAATCCTAACTAACCGTAACACAAACCCTAGCTCTCATCCAAGCCCTAAATTTAGCCTTAATCCTACCCAAACACTCACCCTATTCTTATACTTAATTTTAACCCTCGCCCTACCCCTGAACCTAGCCATAACCTCATCCCTTCCCCTAAAACTAACCATAACCCTAACACTAACCCTAATTCTATCCCTAACCATGGGCCTAACCCTACCACTAAAAGCTAATCTAGCCCTAATTTAGCCCTGACCCTAAGCAAATCCCTAACTCTAGCCCTAAGAATAACTCTAACTCTCAACCTAGCCCTATTTCTATTTCTAAACCTTTCCATTACCGTAACCCTATCAGTAGCCCTAACCTTAGACCTAACCCTAGATCTAACCATAACTCTATATTATGGTTATAAACTCTAAATCTAACCATAACCTTAAGCCTAAACCTCACCCTACCACTAGCTGAACACTATCGCTAATCATAAAACGAACCCTAACACTAGCCCTAGCCCTGAAACAAAACTGCGCCATTACCCTATCCCTAAACCTAACCTAAACCAAACCCTAACCCTACAACTAGTCAAAACCCTAGCTGAAATTCGAGACCTAGGACTAAAACTAACCCTACACTGACTCATATCCAAAGACTAACCCTAGCACTATACATCACCCTAACCATAAAGCAAATTCTAACACCATTCCTAGCCCAAACCCTAACCATAAAACTAACCCTAATAATAACCCTAGTTCTTACATCAGCCATAGTCCTAACCCTAGTCTTAACCCCAAAACAAATATAGCCCTAATCTGAGACTTAAAACTAGATTTAACCCTAACTCTAACCCTAACCCTAGCCCTAAACCTAACCCTAATCCTAGCTTTAAGCCTAGCTCTAACCCTATCCCTTAACCTAAGCCAAATCCTATCCATAATGCTAACCATAGTCCTAATCGTAATACTTAGCCTAAAACAAACACTAACCCTATTATCAGTCCAAACCCTAGCTCTCATTCTAGCTCTAAACCTAACCCAAAACCTAACCCTAACCTTCACCCTTATTCTGACCACAACACTAATTATAAGTCTATACCTGACCCAAACCCTAAACTGAACCTTGAAACTAGCCCTACCAGTAAACTTTTACCTAAACCTAACCCTGACACTACCCCTAGACCTAAACCTAATCCTAAATCTAGTGATAACTCTAGCCCTAGACCTAAACAAAAACTTAAACCTAACACTAACAATAACCCTTAACCTAAACCAAACAATAACACTACCCCCAGACCTAACCCTACTCCTGATTCTTGCTTTCACCCTAACTCTAATCTGAACACTGACCCTGACACTAACACTAAACTGAGCTCTAAAACTGACTCTAAACCAAAATCTAAACCTAACACTAGGCCTAGCCATAACCCTAACTCTAAAACTAGCACTAATTAGAACCCTAGATCTTACATTACCCATAGCACTAACCCTAGACCTAAAGCTAACACAAAACCTATCCCTAATCCAAGGCCTAAACATACCATAAGCATAACCCTAACCCTAAACATAGTCCTAACCCTAAGCTTAACCCTCACCTTATACCTAAGCATAGCTCAAAGCCTAACATTTGGCCTAACCAAAACCCTAGCCTTATCCCTAACAATAACCCTCACCCTAACCCTATACATTACCCTTATGATAACTCTATTCTTAATGCTAATCCTAGGCCTAAACCTAACCCTGTCACAAACCCTAAAACTCTCCATTACCCTAAACCTACCCTGAACCCTAAATCTAACCCTATTCATTACCTGAAACCTAACACTAAATCTAATGCTCATTTGAGCCCTATCCCTAAATCTTAACCTAATACAAACCATAACCTTGACCCTGAACTTAAAAGTACCCTTAACTCTAAAACTGATCCTTACCCTAAACTTAACACTTCCACTAGACTAAGACATAGACCTAATCATAAATCTATTCCTAACTGTAACACTAGACCAGACATTATCCTTAGCCCTAATTCTAGACCTAACCTTACAACAAACCCTAGCCCTCATCCTAGCCCTAAACCTAGACTTAATCATAACCCTAACCCTAAACCTAGCTGTAATCCTAATTCTAACCCTCACTCTACCTCTAAACCTAACTATAACACATCCCTTACACTAAAGTTAACCCTAAACCTGGCCCTAATGCTAGGCCTAAGCTGAACACTAACCCTAGTTCTATTTCTTGCCCTGATTTAGCCCTATCCCTAAAACTAACCATAACCCTAGCCCTAAAACTAATTCCTACTCTTTCCCTAGCCTTATCCCTACTTCTATCCCTACCATTTACCATAACCCTAAACCTAGCCCTAACCCTTGCTCTATCCTTGGACTTAGCCCTAACCATAGATCTAAACCCAGCTCCAAGTCTTAACCTAACCCTAAGCCTAAGCCTAACACAAACACTAGCCCTAACCCTAATGCCAATCATATAACCAACCCTAACCCTAAACCTAGGACTAAAAAAAAAAAATGAGCAATAGGGACTGAGGATGTGGATCAAGCGGTAGCACATTGGCCTGGCATGCACGGGGTGCTGGGTTCGATCCTCAGCAACAATAAAAATATAATTAAAGTAAAAAAGATGTTGTGTCCACCAAAAACTATATATATTTAAAAATTCTCTCTCAAAAAAAAAAAACTGAGCAATAGTCCTAACCTTAAATTTTAACTTAAACCAAAACCTAGCACTACACCTAGACCTAACCATAGCACTAATTCAAGTCCTAACCAAAACCTTAAACTAAGCCCGACCTTGAATCATATCCTAACACTCACTCTAGGTCTAAACAACAACCTAAACTTAAACAGAACCCTAACAGTAACTCTAGCCATAATTCAAGTCATAATCTTAACCTTAAAACTAACTCTGACACTGACTCATAGCCTAACAGTCACCCTAGCTCTAAAGACCGCCCTCACCTTAAACTGAACCCTAACAGTAATCCTAGCCCTTATTTGAGTACTAACCCTAACCCTAAAACTAACACTGTCTCGGAAACATATCCTAATAGTATCATGGCTATAAATATCACGCTAACATTAAACCTAACCTTAACACTAGACCTACCCCTACCCCTAGCCCTAATTGGAGCCCTAGTTCTTACATTATCCATTGCCATAACATTAGCCCTAACCCTAACACAAAATTAGCCCTAATCTGAGCCCTAAACCTAAATTTATCCCTAACCCTAACCCTAACTCTAGCCCTAACCCTATCTCGAAGCCTATCCCTTACCTAAAGCGAAACCCTAACCCTAATGGTAACACTAGACCTATCCCTAATCCTTAAGCTAACCAAAGCCCTAACCCTATAAGGGTATAACCCTACCCTCACTCTAGCTCTAACCCTATTCCAAACCCTAATGTTAACCCTGACCATTATTTTGACCCTAACACTAACCCTAGGTCTAAACCTGGCCCTAACCCTAGACCAAACCATAACACTAGACCTACACCTAAATCAAATCCTAAATCTAGCCTTAACTCTAGCCCTACACCTAAACAAAAACCTATCCTAGCCCTCAAAGTAACGCTTAACCTAACACAAACACTAACCCTACCCCTAGACCTAAACATAGTTCGAATTCTGACTGTAACCCAAACGCTAACTTTAACCCAAACACTGACCCTGCCTTAAAGAGAAACCTACCTCTAAACCTGACCCTAACCAAAAATCTAAACCTAACACTAGACCTAGCCATAATCCTAACCCTAAAACTAGCCCTAATCATAATCCAAGCTCTTACATTACCCACAGCCCTAATCTTAGGCCTAAACCTAACACAAAACCTAGAGCTAATCCTAGGCCTAAGCATAACCCTAGCCCTAACCCTAACCTAACACTTGATTTGTCCTAACCCTAACTCAAAGCCTAACCTTTATCCTAAACATAAACCTACACCTATCCCTAAATATACCCCTAACACTATCCCTAATCCTAAACTTAACCCTAGCCCTAAACCTAGCTCTAAACCTTCCCATTACCCTAAAACTAACTCTAAACCTATTGATAAACCTAGGCCTATCCCTAACTCTAAACCTAACCAGAAAACTAACACCAGACATAATTCTAAACCTCACACTCGCCATAGACCTAACTCTAGCTCAAACCCTAACCCTTTCCATAAACCTAAACATAACCATAGCCCTAACCCTAAACCTAAACCTCAATCTAACACTAACCATAACCCTATGCCTACATCTAACCATATCCATTACTCTAACCCTACCCCTAATGATGATGCTAGCCCTAATTCAATCCTAACCCTAACCACACTCTAATCTTATCCCTAGACTTAACTCTAAACCTAACCCTCACCCTAGCCCTAACCCTAGCTCAAAACCTAACCCTTATGCTCAACATAACCCTAACACTAACCCTAGTTCTAACCCTAACCCTAACCCTAACTTAAGACCTATTCCTGACCATAACCCTAGCCCTAACCTTAGCTCTAACCCTATCCATTATCCTAACCATTACCCTTACAATAATGCTAACCCTAGGCCTAACACAAACCCTATAGCTAAACATAACCATATCAATTACCGTAAAAGTAACATGAACCCTAAACAAAACCTATCATTACCCTAACCCTGACCCTAATGCTTATTTGAACTCTAACCCTAAACCCTAACCTCAACCAAACTCTAACCTGATCGTGAACCTAATAATTCCCCTAGCTCTAAACCAGACCCTTAACCCTAAACCTAACCCTTAAACTAGACCTAGCCATAAACCTAATCCTAAAACTGTCCTCTCCTCAACCAGAACCCCACACCTGACATTAGACCTAGCCCTAATCCTAGCCCTAACCCTAACAAAAACCCCAGCCCTTATCCTAGCCCTAAATCTAGATTAATCCTAACTCTAACCCTAACCCTAGCTCTAACCCCAATACTAACCCTAGCCCTACTCTTAGCCCTAATTTCACCCTATCTTTAAACCTAATTATAACCCTAGACCTAAGAATAAATCTAACACTCACGTTAGCCCTATCACTAGATCTAACCCTATCCCTTAAAGTAACCCTAACCCTAGCCCTAAACTTAGTGCTAACCCTTGCCCTATCCATAGCCCAAGCACTAACCTTAGATCAGAATCTATCTCTAAATCTAACCCTGACCCGAAGCCTAAGCCTAAACCTAACACTAGCCCTAACCCTAACACTAATCTTAAAACTAGCCCTAATCCTAGCCCTAGCCCTAAAACAAAACTGAGCCATAAGCTCTATCCATAACCCTTAAACTAAAACAAACCCTAACCATACACCTACACCTAACCCTATCCCTAATTCGAGTTTAAGCCAAACCCTAAAACTAACCCTGACACTGACTCTGACACTAACACTAATCCTAGCTCTAAACATCACCCTAATCCTAACACTAACCCTAACACTAAATCTAGCACTAATCTTAACCCTAAAATTAGCCCTAATCGTAACCCTTGTACTTACATTAGCCGTAATCCTAACCCAAGCACTAACTTAACCCAAATCCTAGCCCTAATCCGAGCCCTAACCTGAGCTTTAACCCTAACCCTAACCCTAACCATAGCCCTAGCCCTAATCATAACCCTAACCCTAGCCCTAACCCTATACATTACCATAACAATAACCCTAACCCTAATGCTAACCCTAGACCTAAATCTAACCCTATCTCTAATCTTATCCCTATCCATTTCCCTAAACCTAACATGAACCATAATTCTAAGCCTATCATTACCCAAACCATTACCCTAATGCTAATTCAATCCCTAACTTTAAGCCTTAACCTATTCCAAACCCTAACCTAGACCTTCACCTTAATAATACCCTAGCCTTAAACCTGACCCTAACCCTAAACCTAAATGTTACACTAGACGTACCCATAATCCTAACCCTAAAACTATATTTAAACATAATTCTGGATTTGAAATTAGCCATAATCCTAATACTAGCCCTAACACTAAAACAAAACCTAGCCCTTATCTTAGCCCTAAACCTAGACTTAATCATAACCCTAATCCTAACCCTTATTCTAAATATCACCCTACCTCTAAAACTAACCTAGCTTACCCTAAACTAAATTCTAAATCTAAGTCTAATTCTATTCTTAAAGTAAACACTAACCATAGACCTAAGCCTAGCCCTAATTAGCCCTATCCTTAACCGAAACCCTAAGCTTAGCCCTAAGACTAACAATAATTCTAACAATCACCCTATCATTAGTTCTAATCCTAGCCCTTACCATAACCCTTACCCTAGCCCTAACCCTTGCCCAATCCTTAGTCCTAGCCCTAACCCTAAGCCTAAGACTCACACTAACATTAAACCTAATCTTAAAGCTAATCATAAAACTAGCCCTAACCCTACAACTAGCAATAAAAAAAAAATGAGCAATAACCCTAACCCTAACCCTAACTCTAATCCTTATTCTGACCCTAATACAAACCCTAGGTCTAAAACTGACCCTCAAACAAGAGCAAACCTCTAACACTAGCCATACCACTAACTTATACCTAAACCTAAGCCTAACCATAGCCCTAAGACTAACTCTAACTCTCACACTATCCCTATCCCTACTTCTAAGCCTATCCATTACCATAACCATAACCCTAGCCCTAACCCTTGCTATATCATTAGACCTAGCCTTAACCATAGATCTAACCCTAACTCGAAATCTAAACCTAACCCTAAGCCTAAGTCTAACACTAAAACGAGCCCTAACCCTAATGCTAATCGTAAAAGTAGCCCTAACCCTAAGCTAGCAGTAAAACAAACTGAGCAATAGCCCTAACCATAAACCTTAACTTAAACCAAACCCTAAAACTACACCTAGACCTAACCATGGCCTTAATTCAAGTCCTAACCCTAACCTTAAATCTAACGCTGACCCTGACTCATATCCTAATACTCACCCTAGCTCTAAACACCCTCCTAAGTTTAAACTGAAACCTAAAAGTAAACCTATTCCTAATTCGAGTCTTAACCCTAACTCTGACCCTGACTCATATCCTAACACTAAACCTAGCTCTAAATATCATCCTAACCTTAAACCTAACCCTAACACTAGACCTACCCCTAACCCTAACCCTAAAACTAACCCTCATTGTAACCCTAGTTCTTACATTAGCCATTGCCCTAACATTAGCCATTACCCTAACACAAAAACTATCCCTAATCTGAACCCTAAACCTAGATTTAACCCTAACCCTAACTCTAGCCCTAACCCTAGCTCTAAGGCTATCGCTTACCCTATGAATAACCCTAAACCTAATGGTAGCCCTAGACCTATGCCTAATCCTTAGGCTAACCAAAATCCTAACCTTATTAATAGTCCTGACCCTAGCCCTGATTCTAGCTCTGATCCTATCCCAAATCCGAACACTAACCCTGACCCTTATTCTGACCCTAACACAAACCCTAGTTCTAAATCTGACACTAACACTAGACTAAAACCTAACACTAGCCCTGGACCTAAACCTAATCCTAAATCTAGACTTATCTCTAGCCTAGACCTAAACAAAAACCCAGTCCTAGGCCTAACAATAACCCTTATCCTAACACAAACACTAACCCTACTCCTAGACCTAAACCTACTCCTAATTCTGGCTGTAACCCTAACTTGAACTCTAACCAAAACACTGACTCCACCTTTAACAGTAAACCTACTTATAAACCGGACCCTAACTGAAAATCTAAACCTAACACTAGATCTTGGCATAACCCTAACCCTAAAACTAGTCCTAATCATAATGCTAGTTCTTACATTACCCTCAGCTTTAACCCTAGACCTAAACCCAACACAAAACCTACAGGTAATCCTAGGCCTTAGCCTGATTCTAGTCCTAACCCTAGCTTAAACCCTAATCTTAACCATAACACTAGCCCTAATCCTAACCCTAACCGAGCCCTAACCCTAGCTCTAACCCTATCCCTTACCCTAAGCCAAACCCTAAACCAAAAGCTAACCCTAGTCCTAACTCTAATCCTTAGCCTAACTTAAATACTAAGAGTATTACTAGTCCTAACCCTAGCCCTCATTCTAGTTCTAACCCTAATCCTGACCATTATTCTGATCCTAACAGTAACCCTAGGTCTAAACCTGACCCTAATCCTAAACCAAACCCTAACACTAGCCCTACCGGTAAGCCTATAACTATACCTAACCCTAACACTAGATCTAGACCCAAAACAAATCCTAAATATAGCTATAATTCGAGCCCTAGACCTAAACAAAATCCTAGCTCTAGCCCTAACAATAATCCTTAACCTAAAATAAACACTTACCCTACCCTGCAACCTAATACTAGTCCTAATTCTTGCTCTAACCCTAACTCTAATCCTATGTGTATCACTGACCCTGACACTAACATTAACCTATCTCTAAACCTGACCCTAACCCAAAACCTAGCCTAACACTACACCTAGCCATAACCCTAACCCTAATACTAGCCCTAAACATAACCCTATCCCTAACCCTATTTTAACCCTAATCTTAACCCTAACAGTAGCCCTAACCCTAACCACAGTCCTACTCCTACCCCTAAACCTAATACAAAACCTAGCCATAATCCTAGGCCTAAACTTAGACCTAAGTATAACCCTAACCCTAACCCTAGCCCTAACTCTAACCCTAACACTAACCCTTGCCTTAGATCTAACCCTAGCATAAAGCCAAACCCTTAACCTAAACATTACCCTAGCCCTATCGCAAACCATAACCCTAACCCTAGCTCTTATCCTAACCTTAATCCTAGCTCAAACTATAGGTCTAACCCTGTCAATTACCCTAACCCTAACCCTAATTGTAACCCTATCCCTTACACTAAATTTACCCTAACCATTAATGTATCCAAAGACCTAACCATAAACCTAAACCTCACCATAGTCCTAACCCTAGCTGAAACATTAAGCCTTACACTAAACGTAATCCTATGACTAGCCCAAATCCATACCCTAACCCTAACTCTAACCCTAAATCTAACATTATCCATTACACTAAACCTAACCCTAACTGTAATGAAATCTCTAGCCATAACCGAAACCCTAAACAAAACCCTAACCATAAGCATATCCCTAGACCTAAACGTAAACTTAACCTCGCCCTAGCCATTACCCTAGCTCAAACACTAACCCTTACCCTAACCTAACCATAACACTAACCCTAAACCTAACACTTACCATAAACCAAACCTAGTCCTATCCCTAAACCTAACTCTAATTTTAGACTTAATCCAAACCATAACACATCCCTAACCCTAGCTCTAAATCTATCCATTATACTAAATATAACCCTAACCTAATGCTAGACTTAACCCTATTGCTAAACCTAACCCATCCATTACCCTAAACCTTAACTGAAACCTAAACCTAACCCTATCCATTACCCTAACCCTAAGCCTAAACCTAACACTAATGCAAGCCCTAACCTAAACTTTGACCTAAAACAAATGCTAACCCTGACCATGGCCCTAATAATACCCCTAACTCTAAACCTGACCCTTACCTTAAACATAGCTCTGACACTACACCTAGACATGACCTAACCCTAAAACTACCCTGAATCATAACCCTAGACTTGACATT
>NW_026691937.1:0-30334 GCF_021218885.2 Marmota monax
AAACCCCCCTTATTTAGGTCATTTTATTTTCTCTTAGTGTTTTATGCATGGGGTTTTTAGTATGTAGGCCTTGAATAATTTGTGCCAAAAATTCTGGGTGGGGGGCTGGGGCTGGGGCTCAGTGGTAGAACATTGCCTAGCATGTGTGAGGCACTGGGTTCGATTCTCAGCACCACGTAAAACTAAAGTTCATTGACAACTAAAAAAAAAATTTAAAAAAGGGTTCTTGATCGGCCAGGTATTGTGGCACATGCCTTTCATCCTAGTGGCTGGGGAGGCTGAGGCAGGAAAAAGCCAGCCTCAGCAATAGGAAGGTCCTAAGCAGCTCAGTGAGACCCTGTCTCTAAGTTAAATGCAAAATAGGCTGGGGACGGGGCTCAGGGTTTGAGTGTCCGTGAGGTCAATCCCCAGTAACCCTCCGACACACAAACAGAAAAGCATTACTGTAACACATAGGAAGGACACACTTTCTAATCCTGTGCTAGAGACTGTTCCCTTTTGCCCTCATGGGTGTGCATGTTGATGGATGAATCGATGCTGATCAGACTGGAGGCTGAGGCAGGAGGATTGCTAATTGGAGGCCAACCTCAGCTTACCCTAAGCAATTCAGTGAGACCCTGTCTCTAAATAAAATATAAAAAGGGCTGGGGCTGGGGCTCAGCCTGCAGACTGTGGTGACACCGTGGAGGCTTTTGGACAGTGGGGTGAAGGGAGCCCCGGTCACTGCCTGGGTGGGGGGATTGGCCTAGTGTTGCAGCCATACACCAGGAGTTGTGTTCCTCCCCATCTCCTGGACAGTCGAGTCAAGCATGTGCAGGCATCTGCATCTCATAAGCATGGAGTTGACCACCATCTCACATGGCTAAGGCACCAGGCGACCAGTGACCAGGTCAGCAGACAGTCACCTAGCCCTGATGGCTTTAAACCACAATTCTACAAACTACATCAAATCAAGTCAGTGATTCGATGTGACCATCACTAGACAGTTTTGAGAATTTTCGAGAATCCTTCTAGAAGTTTTGAGCAGTTTTGAGAAACTGCTAGCACTGGGGTTAGAT
This sequence comes from Marmota monax, assembly GCF_021218885.2. Taxonomy (NCBI): domain Eukaryota; kingdom Metazoa; phylum Chordata; class Mammalia; order Rodentia; family Sciuridae; genus Marmota; species Marmota monax. Next base: position 1,059 of record NW_026691937.1, read on the forward strand.
GCTCTGCCAAAAACATTCTGAGTCCCTTTCTCTGCATGAAGATGGCTTGCTCATATTTTGTTTCATCAAGATGTTTTCTTTTCTCAGTGGATTCTCAGAAAATTGACCGGGAGGGGAAAATCCCAGACGACACCCTGGAAAAGTTGAAAAGCCTGGGTCTCTTTGGAATGCAGGTCCCTGAAGAATATGGTAAGTGGAGGAGCCTCCCTGGTTGGTGTGGCTTGTCAGGGTCACTCTGCATTTCCTTGAGAGGCTGCTGTTCTGAAGGTACACCACCTAGACCAAATGGTGGCCCTGGTCCTTTGTCCTGCCTGTCCCCGGGCCTTGATGGGGCGGCCTCCACCAGCCATTAATGGAGGCTCTGCAGGTGTGGACAAGACAGGGCTCGGTGGTGCTTTAAGGGTCAGGCACATTTCCAGGCTGCACCGGGTCCTTTGGAGATGCACTGTTGAGTGTGTTTCACGAGTTAGACTTTCCACAGCAATCCACGGAATTGTCTCTTTCTGTTCTCTTCCCTGCCTGGTCTCTAGGGAGACCTTACTTCCTGCAGCAGAGGACAGGGGCTGTCAAATCTGTACCATAATTTCCTCTTGGTCCCTAACCTAGAGCTGGTCCATGCTAAGACTAACCAAGGTGAAAGTTGAGGCCAGATCAGCATTCAGTGGTATAACTTGATTTTATTTATTTATTTTTACCTGGTGCTAAGGATTGAATCCAGTGCCTCATACCTGCTAGGCAAGTGCCCTCCCACGGAGCCCCAGCCCCAGCCTTTTTTATATTTTATTTAGAGACAGGGTCTCGCTGAGTCTCTTAGGGCCTCACTAAGTTGCTGAGGCTGGCCTCCACCTTGTGATCCTCCTGCCTCAGCCTCCCGGGCCTCTGGAATTGCAGAAATGTGCCCTCGTACCCATTTTTTAATGGTGATCCAGTTTTACTTACGTAATTCAAAAGAAGTAAAAGGCAGTGAAACCTTTTGCCTTAATGGGAGGAGGTGGGCTGAACTGTGACTAACATGGTTCCCTCCCTCCTAGGTGCCCTGGGCCTTTCCAACACCATGTACGCTCGTCTGGGAGAGATCATCAGCCTAGACAGCTCCATCACTGTGACCATAGCAGCACACCAAGCCATAGGCCTCAAGGTCAGATGCTGGGGTTTCTCCCTGGGGCTCTCTGAAGGGGACAGGGTACAGGGTCATGGTTGCCCCTGTGAGCAGGGCATCGGGCCTGATACATCGAGGTCCTGGAGGGTGAGTCCACCTCCACACCACTCGCTCTAGCCACTCTCGGGACTCGTGGTCACCATACGTGTGGCCTCTCCTTAGCCCATGTAGCAGTGACCCTCCGCTCATGCCATCCCTTCATACTAAACCCTTGTCCTGCCTGCCCGGCTCTGACCCCTTCTTTGAGAATGAGGTGGAATGTTCTGTGGGCCAGGAGCGGGCTCCCTGGGCTGTCCCCCGCTGTGTGTGCACCTGACTTCTTACCCCACTGGGCCAGGCCCAGGGACACACAAGTCTCAGTGGCAGTCACATGAGGGTTCCCTGTGCTCCGTGTAGACATGTAGGGGAAGAGATGCAGGCCCAGCAGCCCTCCCCAGAGAGCAGGGGACCCTGGGGACACTGGCTGCGCATGGTCCCAGCCCTCCCACGTCTTCACCTCCCGTAATCCAGAGCACCAGCTAGGAGGGGGCAGCCCTCCACTTGGAGATCACAAAGTGGGGACTCAGAGGAGGACAGTCCAGGCCCTGGGTGCCCTGCCATGCAGAGGAAGGGTCGGGATGAAGATCCCAGAGTCTAAGCCCAAAACACTGCCCTGGGGCAGGTGCAGGAGGGGCCTCTCGGCAGCCGGCCCCCACCTACGGCCGTCAGCTCTGGATGCCTGCTGTCCTTTCTGGCAGGACGTCAGCATCATCCTCACGAGGGACATCAGGACTCACTCTCGGCTCTTCACAGCCAAGACAAGCCTGTGGATGGCGATTGTCAGGAACACAAGTGATATAATGTTAGCAAAGATATGGGGGAAAGGTTCACGCACACAGTGCTGGGAGTGCCAGTGGTGTCACCACTATGGAAAACAGTCTGGAGACTTCAGGACCAGCCGAGGTGTCCTTCAACAGTTGAATGGATAAAGAAACTGTGGTCTATATACCCAGTGGAATATCACGCAGCCTTAAAGAAGGATGAAATGATGACATTTGCTGGTAAATGGATGGAGCTGGAGACGATCATGCTGAGTGAAATAAGCCAGTCCCAAAAACCAAAGGCTGAGTGTCCTCTCTGATATGGGGACGCTGACCCACAATAAGAGGGCGGACAGCAGTTCACTAGATGAGATGCAGGGGAGTAGAGGGAAGGGAGGGGAGAGGACTGGGTGAGACAGGGGAATGAATGGACGTCACTTTCCCATGTTCACATAGGATCACACGACCAGGGGCACCCCACAGCAGGTCCAGCCACAGGAATGGGAAGTCACACCCCCGTGTAGGTGTGATATGTCCCAGAATGCACTCTGCCGCCCTTTGTGGCCGAAAGGAACAAATAAAAAATGTCTGTGCGTTTCTTTGAATCATCTTGGTTGGCACCGAAGAACAGAAGGCCAAGTACCTGCCCATACTGGCGTCAGGGAGCACATTGCTGCCTTCTGCCTCACTGAGCCAGCCAGGTCCGCCATCCCCTGAGCCGACTCCCACAGCCATGGGCCATGTCCAGGGTTCCCTGGGACAGAGGGCTGTTATCAGGAGTGGCTGACCTCATTCTGTCCCCACCTGAGGCCTCACAGAGACTTGAAGCTGCTCTCTGGCCACTTCTCTTATCTATGCCTAATTTTTGTTTCCCAACGAGATAAGTACCCGCCAGCCTATGTCACCCTGGTGTTTGTTACTGACAGCCCCCTTGGCCCTCGGGACACATACGGGCATCCAGGCACCTTTCAGAACATGCGGGTTGCGCACGGTGGGTCTCCATCTTCAGATTAGGAGCTGGAGGCTCCGTGGGGGGCATCACATAGCTAGATGGGGACAGGGCTGGGTAGGACTCAAGTTGAGGTCTTGTGATCAGGCTGTGCCTAATGCTGCCTCCCTTCACAGGGGAACCTGGAATGGTCATCCAGAGACAGGATCTTGCTGAGTTGCTCAGGGCCTGTCTGACTTGCTGAGGCTGTCCTCCACCTTGCGATCCTCCTGCCTCAGCCTCCCAGGCTGCTGGGATGACAGGTGTGCACCACAGCACCCAGCTTTAAAGAAAATTTTACTGGAATGTGCCATGTGCTTATAGTCTACATTGAGAGGCACTTTCATGTTGCAGCAGCAGCAGCGTGGGGGTGGGACAAGCTGTACCTTGCCAAGCTGACCCTGTATATCGTCTGACCCTGTGTTTAGAGGCTGTGTCGCCTCCTGTGGACTTAACTCCTAAGACCCTCCATTTCCAGGCTCTCGGCTGACTCTGGTGTATTCCTAGGGTTCTTCTCCCCACGTCTCACCCACGTCTCTCTGTCTCTGCAGCGGGAGTGACACTGCCTCCATCCAGACCAGGGCCATGCTAAGTGAAGACAAGAAACACTATGTCCTCAATGGCTCCAAGGTACAGCCTCACCACCCCGCCCTGTCAGGTCTCGGTGGCCGCCTTCACTGCCACTGCTGGGCCTCTTCCTGTGCCCAGGTCTGTGACCCTCTGGTGACTACCCAGCAGATGGATGCTCCTCCTTTTTCAGGAGCAGTGCTCAGTCCTCAAGTGGCTTGCACAGGTCCTCTGTCCCTCTGGTGACAGCCAGGCCTGGCCACAGTGTCCCTGATGCTGGAGTACCAGCTGCACCCGGAGCCAGAAGTCTTAGTTGCATAGAATTTCATGCATCAGTAGGTCTGGGACGGTGCCGGTCCTTGACTGAGCACAGGCCATCAGGTACCCATTCACAGCTGGCTGGGTCTCTTCCATCAAGATGGCCTCTTGACTGCATCTGTCACAGTTCAAACACGGACCCCTAAGAGAGAGAGCTGGGATACCGTTATTGCTTTCTTACTATCTAGTTGCCATTCAGATTTCCCAAATTAGCTCATGCCTCTTGAATGAAGGTCGAAGTAAAGCACACGCCTGTCATCCCAGCAGCTCAGGAGGCTGAGGCAGGAGGATCACAAAGTGGAGGCCAGCCTCAGCAACTCAGCGAGAACCTGTCTCTAAATAAAATGTAAAAAAGGCTGGGGACAGGGCTCAGGGGTCAAGCACCCCTGGGTTCAATCCCTGGTGCCAAAAAAAAGATGAAAATAAGTGCCTCAGTTGGGGCCTCACAGGTGGTGGTAGAGCTGAGAGGAGTCTCTGAGGACCCCTTGCTCTCTGTCCTCAGGTCTGGATTACCAATGGGGGACTGGCCAACATTTTCACTGTGTTTGCAAGACTGAGGTGGTCAGTTCCGATGGCTCAGTAAAAGACAAGATGACAGCTTTCATAGTGGAAAGGGACTTTGGTGGAGTCACTAATGGGAAACCGGAGGATCAATTAGGCATTCGGGGCTCCAACAGTAAGTCATGTGGGTGTCCATGTGTGTGTATGAATGTGACAGTGTGTGTCTGGCCCTCTGGTCTGTCCAAATATCCAGGTAAATAAGATTTAAATCCTTACGTAGCCAGGCAAGGAGGCACACACCTGAGTTAAGAGGCTGAGGCAGGAGGATCACAACTTTGAGGCCAGCCTCCACATTTAACTCCCAGCAACTTAGCAAGACTCTGTCTCAAAATAAAAAGGACTTTGGGTGCAGCTTGGTCATGAAGTACTCCCTGGGTTCAGTTCCCAGTCACAAATAAATAGTTTGGGCATGAAGTCAACATTGTTGGTAGAAAGCCATTGAAGACTTCCCTGGTGATAGGTGAGCTCCTGGAAATTACTCATTTATTCTGCAGTCACTGGCTGGGCACCACTCTGTGTGTTAAGCTTTGGTGGCTTCCAGAGGGATAAGGCCATCAGAGGAACAGAAACCACAAAGGCCGACAGCCAGTGTCCTGAGTAAGCCAGTGCGATGGTGCACACCTGTCATCCGAGAGGCTCGGGAGGCTGAGGCAGGAGGATTGCAGGGTGGAGGCCAGCCTCAGCAACAGTGAGGCCCTAAGCAGCTTAGGGAGACCCTGTCTCTAAATAAAATACAAAATGGGGCTGGGGACAGGGCTCAGGGGTCAAGGACCCCTGGGTTCAATCTCTGGTACCAAAAAGAAAAAATGTCGTAGGTAAAATCCTAGGACAAGCCACCCCCTTGTTCCTTGCTGGACCCTCCGTCCTCTTGCATCCCCTCCTGCCCTCCCAAGCCTACCTGTTGGCCCTGCTGAGCGCCGTTCACTGGAGGCAGGGGTCCTTCTCTGGCCTGCATCCATCCACCCATCCTGGGGTCCTCCTGCTCCTTCTAGTTGAGGTCTCGGTGTGCCTCCTGGAGGGGACCGCATGCTCCCACGGCCACTCCTGGGCCCACCTCTGTTGGGACCCTGCCTTCCAGGTGGCAGAATCCCACACAGCATCTCCCTGCCTGAGGCCCAGGGAGCCTGAGCTCCACCGGAGCCCTCCGCACAGTCGCTGTGGGGCCGGGGACCGGTGGTGCAGAACCGGGTGGTAGAGGAAGGGGCTGCTCTCGGCCTCAGCTCCTCTAGACCTTGGCTTTGGGCTCAGGAAGTCGGAGGGCACAGTTTTGTTCTCCCCTGTGGAAGCTGGAGGGAGATGAAGGGCCCAGTGAGGCTCACCAGGGGAGTTTGACCACAGAGCCCTGTCCCCAGCCCTTTTTAAAACTATTTAGAGACAGGGCCTCGCTAAGTTGCTGAAGCTGGCCTCCACCTTGTGATCCTCCTGCCTCAGCCTCCTGAGCTGCTGGGATGACAGGCGTGGGCCACTGCACCCAGCCTGAGTCCTGCTTTTATGTATGTAATGGATGATGCAGTAACTTAAATAATGATGATAATAATAATAGAAGGGAGATCCATCAAGTAGAGCAAGTGGATCAGGGGAGGGAGGAGGAGGAGGAGAGGGAAGGTTCTAGATGAAGCAAATTATGCCACATGCATGTACAGCTGTGGCAAAGGGAGTCCCAGCGTGAACTATAATTATAAAGCACCAGTTAAGAATTTTTTTTAAAGATCTTTATTAGTTATCGATGGACCTTTATTTATTTGTTTCTGTGTGGTGCTGAGAATCGACCCCAGTGCCTCACACACGCTGGGCAAGTGCTCTGCCCCTGAGCCACCGCCCAGTCCCCTCCGCCACCTTCTCTCTCTAAAGACAGCCTGGCAGGTGCCTGGGAGGAAGGAGGTCGGGCTGCCTGGGGCCAGCTCTGTGGGGACCCCATGTCCGCAAAAGTTAGGGTGAGTAGTGCTGCTGCTATTGAACAGGGCCCACAAGAGAAGGCCGGTGGCACAGGTGACGTCAGGGAGTCAGAGTCCTGCCCACAGGGGCCAGCAGTTTCTAGTTTCATCTCCCTGACTAACACCTGAACTCCACCAAGACAGGAGCTCTGCCCCGTCCTGTCTCTGCATGTGCTGAATGGCACAGGGACACCGCTCAGGGGACACCCGAATCCAAAACGAGTTAGAGAGCTTATTGCCCGGCCAGGGACACTTCTGCCACGCACAGTGGCCTCTCCCAGAAGCGCGCCAGGCTGTCTGTGGTCCTGTGGTAAGGAAGAAAACCACATCCTATGGAATCTGCGAATTGCATGGAATTTGTATTTTATTTAGAGACAGGGTCTCACCGAGTAGCTTAGGGCCTTGCTGAGTTGCTGAGGCTGGCCTCCAACTTGGGATCCTCCTGCCTCAGCCTCCTGATCCACTGGGATTGTTTTCCAGGGTCCAGGGTTCAAGGGCTCAGAAAAGCAGTGAGCACAGCAAGTCGGACCCCACATCCTGGGTCCAAGTATGTTTGCAGATGGATGAATCAGAGAAAAACAAAATTTTTTTAAATGTTTGTTTCTTAGTTTTAGGTGGACACAATAACTTCATTTGACATTTTTGTGGTGCTGAGGATCGAACCCAGTGCCCCCTGCATGTAGGCAAGCTCTCTGCCACTGAGCCACAACTCCAGCCACAAATTTTTAATAATTCTTAAAAACAAAGATGGAGTCACTATGGCTCTACTTACTATTTTACTAATCCATAGTTTTTAATCTATAATCAATAACTTATCAATTGTGTTGATTGATCCAGACCATAACAGAATGAGTGCACCACATGCCTGGAGTCCGGGGGACAGAGGTTTGTATTTGTCTGCTAAAGTCTTACATTTCATATTTCAGCTTGTGAGGTCCATTTTGAAAACACCAAAGTCCCCGTGGAAAATGTCCTTGGAGAAATTGGAGGTGGCTTTACGGTGAGTAGCTGGCTGAGCCGCACGTGGTGGTCCCACTTTCTATCTGTCCCTGCTCCTAGCAGACTGGACTATGCTTGACCTGTGACTGGGTGTAACTCTCTGGCATGTCAGCAACATGAATCAACCTGGGCACGGTGGCGCACATCTGTCATCCCAGCAGCTCAGGAGGCTGAGGCAGGAGGATCGCAAGGTGGAGGCCAGCCTCAGCCACTTAGTGAGGCCCTAAGCAACTCAGTGAGACCCTGTCTCTAAATAGAATATAAAAAGGGCTGGGGACGGGGCTCAGGGGTTAAGTGACTCTGGGTTCAATCCCTGGGACCAAAAAAAAAAAAAACAAAAAACAAAATGGGTGACCAGTCAAACCCAGATAAAGGAGTCTTTGCTTAGCCCTGGACGTCCTTCCTCACAAGGCCTCCCTTATCCTGAGAAAGGGAAGTGACTCCTGTCCCCACTGAGCTCCAGAGAAGCTAACACACAGCCCTTAATCTGGAGTCCCAGCCTGAGTGTTTGGATTTCTTCTCTTATTAAGAAACAATTCTCATGACCTCAAATTGGCCACTGTAAGACACATGTCTGTTGTCTTCAGCGTACTCACAACGCTGCGCAGCCGTCCCCTCTGACTGCAGGACACCAGAGTGATGTCACCCAGAGTGATGCCATGTCTTGGGCCCCACCTTTCCCCTGTGCTCTGGGAACTACCTCTTGACTGTGCGCTTCAGGGCATCTGTCAGTTCTGAATGTTTCCTAGAAGTGGAATCACACAGTAGGGGGTGTTTTTTTGAGCGGTCCCAGGGATTGAATCCAGGGGCCCCCGACCCCTGAGCCCCATCCCAACTCTATTCTGTATTTTATCGAGAGACAGGGTCTCGCTGAGTTGCTCAGGGCCTCGCTTTTGCTGAGGCTGGCCTCCAACTTGGGATCCTCCTGCCTCAGCCTCCTAAGCCACTGGGATTGTTGTCAAAAGCTGGGTCCTTGTTGCTGATGCCAATCCAATAATGAAGACCCATCCTGTGGGTGTCGAGTGGGATCTCAGTGGGGTTAAGTTTTCATTGTCTTCATGACCGGTTCTGCTCAGCGTCTTTCTGCGGGCTCACAGCCGTCTCTATGTGGTCTTCTCATTTCTGTTCTAAAAATTAGTGACCCGTGACAGCAGGTAAATGGAGCATGATGTCTCATTCCTCTGGGTGTCCATGATGTAGGCTCACATTGGTCATGTAGTCATGTAGCCACAGAAGGTGACGATGTCCAATTCATTCTGCTCTCCTTTCTACCCCCAGATCCCCTCCCCTCCCTTCACTCCCCTCCACCTGACCCAGAGCACCTCTCTTCTTCCCTAATGCCCCCCACCTTATTGTGAATCAGCAACCACATATCAAAGGAAACATTCACCCCTGTTTTTGGGGGGATTGGCTTATTTTGCTTAGCAAGATAGTCTACAGGTCCATCCATTTTCCAGCAAATTCCACCATTTCATTCTTCTTTAAGGCTGCATAATATTCCACTGTGTATCCAGACCACACTTTCTTTATCTGTAGCTAGTCTTTGAAGAAATATCTCTTCAAATCCTTTGCCCTTTTCTTTTCCATTCCACCCGATTCTATTCAAGGTGCTGGGGCCTGAGCCCAGGGCCTCACCTAAGCAGGCTCTACCACTTAGCTCTACCCCAGCCCCCTGCACTCACTGCCTGCTGTCACGAGAATCAGGTTCCTGACAGAGGAGTGTGCTCAGGGATCACAGGACAGAGACGAGAAAGATGGCAGTGTGGGTGGTCACTCACACAGCCCAGGTGAAAGCCTGGGATGCCCACTCCCAGAGTTGCCTGCCTTCACAGTGTCATTGCGTTCTAGATCTTGAAGTCGCGCATGTCACTTACGTAGTTTGTGTGTCGCATATTACAGCCTGTGTATTCCACTCATCCGTGAGTCATGACAATCTTTTTTTTGGGTACGTGGATGGGATCCTTGTGCTGCACAGTGTTTCCACACTCTGATGTTGTCACATTCCTGATAAGACTGTCCTTATTTTTATTTTTTTTTATTTTTTTGGGGAAGGGTACCAGGGATTGAACTCAGGAGCCCTCGACCCCTGAGCCCCGTCCTCAGAACTTTTTATATTTTATTTAGAGATAGGGTCTCGCTGAGTTGCTTAGGGGCTTGTTAAGTCGCTGAGGCTGGCCTCCACCTTGCAATCCTCCTGCCTCAGCCTCCTGAGCTGCTGGTGTGCCCCCGCCATGGCCTCCTCCTATGTTTACAGCTATGTTCTTCAGTCCGTTTTTGAACAGCCCCTCCCTGTCACTTGGCTGCTGCTTCTATTGATATAACCTTTTGACCACCCAAGAGGAAAGAGCCCTCCCAGCAGCTGCTCACGTCACCTGGCCTTCGGTCACACTGAGACCTCTGGATTCACTGGAGTGTGCCATTCCGTTTCATGTTCAGGCTGAGGGCAGTAAGCACACTAGTAACCCAGAAAAATGTTAGAAGTCTCTTTTCCTCTGCATATTAAAGCAATCGTTTTTCACCAGTCGCCATGGCAATTTTTGTTTTTAAATCATAGTGCTGGGGCCAGGCGCGGTGGCGCAGCCTGTCATCCCAGCTACTCGGGATGCTGAGGCAGGAGGATCTCAAGGTGGAGGCCAGCCTCAGCAAAAATGAGACCTTCAGCAACTCAGCGAGACCCTGTCTCTAAATAAAGTACAAAATCGGGCTGGGGACGGGGCTCAGGGGTTGAGAGCCCCCCCCCCGCCATAAAAAGAAGAACCCTCTTTGGGAAACAGGTTGGAGTGGTCTGTCCCCTCCTCCCTCACTGCCTGCTCCCACCGGGTGGCCATGAACATCCTCAACAGCGGGCGCTTCAGCGTGGGCAGCGTGGTGGCTCAAGAAACTGATTGGTAGGTAAGTCAGGGCCGGGACCCTTGGTGGCACTGTCTGGTCCTGCTTTCCCCACTCTGGCCTAGGAGCCTCCGCGTTCCCCGTGTCCCTCTTCTTCTGTTGGCCAGCGACCTGCCTGGGCCCATGAGTCTGTACCTATGTGGACACCTGGAGACCACCTTGCCCGGGCAGGCCTCCACATACCCCTGGAGCATCAGGGGACTCAAGACAGGGCCTCACTCAGTGGCTGAGGCTGGGCTCAAACCTGCCATCCTCCTGCCTCAGCCTCCTGAGTCACTGGGACACAGATGGGTGCCCTCAGCCCTGCTCAGTGGGAGCTTTCAGAGAACAGGCTTCGGGCGGGGCTGTCTGGCTGGGAGCTGGCTTGTCACTCCACTGTCCCTAGAACCCCCCTATTCACAGCCACACCCCTTGGGCCCGGGCCCAGGTTTCAAGCCAGGCTCTCTTGCTTTAGTCACAAGCACCTGTGGTGGCAGTGGGCCCCTCCCACAGAGTGGGGTGCTCAGTGGACCTGGCTTTGGCTGGGCACCCCCTGCCTACCCCCTGGTTACCTCATCACAGCCACTCGGGGGAGGCAGAGTTGGGTGGGGCCTGGCCAGGCTCCCACAAGAGCAGTGCCAGGACTAAAACCCATGTTGGTCCCCTGTGCCCACTGTCTACAGACCCAGGAGGAGCAGTCTCCTGCCTCTGACCCAGATGCTAGAAGTGGGGCTCTGACTTTTGGGGCATCTGGTGTCAGCCAATTCGATTCTTTTATTATTTATTTTTTGGTGGGGGGGTGCCAGGGATGGAACCCAGGGTCACTCAACCTCTGAGCCCCATCCCCAGCCCTTTTTATATCTTATTTAGAGCCAGGGTCTTGCTGAGTTGCTCAGGGCCTCACTATGTGGCTGAGGCTGGCCTCCACCTTACGATCCTCCTGCCTCAGCCTCCCAAGCTACTGGGATGACAGGTGCGTGCCAGTGCACCTAGCTCAGATGGCATTTTTTTTTTGTGGTGCTGAGGATGGAACCTAGGGCCTCGCACATGCTAGGCCAGCACCCTGCGCCCCAGCCCACCCTCAGATTGCTTCCTGATTGTGTCTTTCTGAACCTTCCAGGAGAATTCGCCCTGATGGCTCAGAAGGCTTACGTCATGGAAAGCATGGCCTACCTCACGGTGGGCATGCTCAACCAGCCCGAGCTACCTGACTGCTCCGTGGAGGCAGCCATGGTGAAGGTAACCCTGTCACGGCCCAGAGCTGGCACGAGAGCTACCGAGGGCGGCCCCTTCCCTGCACCCCACAGTGTCGCCCCCACTTCCGGTCTCTCTGTAGTCTATAGGTCAGCTCGTCCTTGGTCCAGCCCTGATGCTGTGGCCCTGTGGGAAGCTCTCCAGGGGTAAGGAGGGCAGCCCTAGGGTGCGGCTGGAGCTGCAGCAAACAGTGTCCCAGGGTGCTGACCTCTGTCTGGCCCTTGGTGGCCTGGAGCCACAGGAGCCAGCACAGCTGTCATGACCTCACATGAGGGTACATAAAACAGCAGCCGGGCTCTCCTGAGAAGGGCGTCTTTTATTTTGAGCTCATGGGCTTCTTGGTGGTATCAGAATGTTTTTTCTGGAATGTTCGATAAGGTAGATCCCAGAGTTTCCCGATGCTTTTGTTTGGAGAGTGTCATTTTTAGCTATAATAAACAAGATGGCAGATGGCAAGCAGGCTGGGTGGGTGGCCCAGCAGGTACAAGGCCCTGGTCTCTGAAATTAATTGAACTCTTCTTTAGGGTGTAGGGGGGGGGGTCCTGGGGATTGAACCAACTGAGCCCCATCCCCAGCCCTTTTTCTATTTTATTTAGAGACAGGGTCTCGCTGAGTTGCTTAGGGCCTAAGTGGCTGTGGCTGGCATCCACGTTGTGATCCTCCTGCCTCAGCCTCCTGAGTGCTGAGATTATAGGCGTGTGACCCAGCACCTGGCCCTGTGTGGTTCTTGAAAGCCCAGGAGGCGACCAGGAGGGGAAGGGGTGGAGGAAGGCTGTAGAGGGATGTGAGGTCCTGGAGGGAGCTGGTCACTGTGTCCCAGGACTTGCCGAAGGCCTTGCCTATGGTCACCTGGTGACTTCTTCCTGGGGTTAGTCTCGTCCTCAAGTCCCAGTTCTGCCAACAGAGCCTCCCAGCCCTCCCCAGCCACAGCTCCCCCAGGCCCACGTCCTCGTGGAGGGACTTGGCCCCAAGAGCCCCTGTGCTGATCTCACCCTGGTCTGTCGCAGGTGTTCAGCTCCGAGAGTGCCTGGCAATGCGTCAGCGAGGTGCTGCAGATCCTGGGGGGCTTGGGGTACATGAAGGACTACCCCTATGAGTGCATGCTGCGTGACGCCTGCATCCTCCTCATCTTCGAGGTGAGACCCGTCCAGCTGTGTCTCCGGGAGCCCTGCTTGCACCCCCTCCCCCCTTGCTGCCTCCTTGGACCTGGGAAGTGCTACCGAGGGCCCAGCCACAGCCACAGGGCCCAGGACAGGTCGTGGCCTCCTGTGGAACCTCCTAGCTCCGCGTGGCCCAGGGTAGAGGCTGGGGGAGGCCGAGCAGCCGGCTCAGGCCTGAGCCCAGGGTCCCTTGGGACCTCTTTGTGGGTCTTCGCCAAGCTCCCTCCAACACATGGTGTGGGACAGACACTTTGTGGAGACCTGGGCTCCGGTCCCAGCTCTAGGGTCAGCTTAGTGACCACCAGACAGGGCCAGGCCAGAGTCAACCTCGGTGCCCCCGGATGCCCGAGGAGGGTGTGTGGTCCCTGTGCAGTGCAAGACGTGTCCTCCTGGCGAGCTGGGTCCTGTGAAGCAGGTACCCTTGGCCCTTGGGGACAAGGTGGCCTTATGAGGGTTAGAGAGGGGTAGTTTGGGCCAAGAAACAGGGAAATAGAACGTGCCAGGCCCACCCAGGACCTTTAGGGCGAGCCCGGGTGGTGGAGAGAGCAAGAGAGAGCAAGGAGATCTTTCTAGAAGCATCAGCCACACCTCCCCCCGTGGCCTGGCTCAGATGGTGACGTTGGGAAAGGGGTCAGGGACAGGGGGGATGTGATAACTGAGGTAAAAAAGGAGACCCTTCTGATGACCAAGGTCTGGCGCTGTTGAGGGTCATGGGTGGGAGGATCCAGGGACTCTCCCAGGGCCAAGGATACCCCAGGCCAGGGCTGTGCCCGCCAGGAGGGACCCTGGCACAAAGGTGGCACCCAGCCATCAGCAGCCTCCCTGAGGAGTCTGGCCTCAGCCCAGAGCCAGCGGACTTGTGTCCCTTGTGTCCAGTTCTTCCTGTGCCCCCAGCACTGGGGAGAGCGGGGGTATTTTGGTCACGGAGTCTGGTGACCCTGCGAGGCTGGCCAGGGGAGGCGCTGGTCCTCTGGAGAGGTCATGCCAACTGTCTGCCATGGGCACCTCCCTGTGCACCTGCCTCCTGTCCCTTGCTCGGGGTGCCAGTGAGGTGGAAGCCACTGCTGCGGGCGGTGGGCGCTGCCTGGCCTGCCAACCCCGGAGCCCTGCTGGGCCACCTCCTGGCACAGCTGGTGACCTCCATCCTGCTGACCACAGGGGACCAACGAGATTCTCCGGATGTTCATCACCCTGACGGGCATGCAGCATGCTGGCCACATCCTGACCGCAAGGATCCAGTAGGTGACATTCCCATGGTGGCTTCTAGGGCCCTGCCTGGCCAGCAGAGAGCAGAGGGAAGGGCTGCCCGGTTCTGGGACAGCCTTGCGGGACCAAGGAAGCCGGGCCGGGGCCGGTCCTCCAGTCGGGGGACACAGGCCTGCCCTAGGGTCACACAGCCCTCGGTCCCCAAGCACCATCCGCCTCCAACAGGCAGCCCCGTCACCACCCCGGGGGTGGCCAACATTTCAAAAATTGAGGAGAGAGTCTGTTCTCAAAGCCAGCAAGAGGCCAGTTCCTCTGCTGTCACCTTTCCTGCCCCATCTTGCCCTGGTCCCAGGTGGCAGCCTTTAGAGTCCTATGAAGCCCGAGTCCAGGCTGCAGATAGCACTTGGCAGCCTCCTTCACTGGGGGACCTCCTCGGAGTAGATGCCACAGGCACAGGCCCCATGAGGGGCCCAGCTGCCCTCTGCAGGCCCAGAGTCACCCTGGGCCCAGGAGGCCTTCATGTCTTGCTGGGGTGGGCGACAGGGCCCTGGGGTGCGTGGGGGGCTCTGTTGGTGCCAGCAGGAGCCAGTGTCAGGGCTCAAGTCCTAGGACCCTGAACTCCCTGCAGTGAACTTAAAGGTTGGCCGGAGGATTCGGGACTCTCTGGGCCGAACCGTGGACCTGGGGCTGACGGGCAACCTTGGAGTGGTCCACCCCAGCCTTGGGGTGAGTAGGCCCAGCAAGTGGATCCACCATGGGGATGCCTAGCCACAGGGTCCCATGTGGAGGGTGCACTAGGCTCTGGGTTCCTGCAGGGGAGGAGGTTCCTGCTAGTGCCCCGTGGGACCCAGAGTGCTGGGCTGTGTGCTGTCACATGGGACAGGACTGGGCCCAGTGGGGAATGGGCGCCCAGCCTTGCCCTGTCCTGTGGCCACAGGAGAGTGCCAACAAACTCGAGGAGAATGTGTACTACTTTGGCCGTGCCATGGAGAATCTGCTGCTTCGGTTTGGAAAAAGGTGTGCAGGCCCTGCCGACCAGGGACACAGCCAGCCAGGTGGCCAGCGGCCACCTTTGGGACTATGCCTGGGACAGACACCTTGGTCACTCTGAACAGGGGCAGTCAGCTGGCTTCGCCTGCACCTGGGAATGCCTGCTGGGTGTGTTTTCTCAGGGCACCTTCTAGATGGAGACAGGCCCCCTGGAATGAGGGGAGGGGACAGGCTGTCTGCCTGGCCTGAGTCCACAGGGTGACCCCCACGTGCTCCTGAAGGTGACCTGAGCACACCGAGCCCTGGGACCTGGGCTTGCCTTACACCTGCCCAAGTGCAGACAGGACAAAGAGAAGGGAAAACCAGGCCGGGCGGGTGGCCCACGCCTGTCATCCCAGCGTCTCAGGAGGCTGAGGCAGGAGGATCGCAAGGTGGAGGCCAGCTTCAGCAACTTATCGATGCCCTGAGCAACTCAGCGAGACCCTGTATCTAAATAAAATATAAAAGGGGCTGGGGACAGGGCTCAGGGTCAAGTGTCCCTGTGTTAAATCCCTGGGACAAAAAAAAAGAGAGGTGTGTCCGGGGGGCAGGGCCAGGTGACCAGGTGGCTGGTCTCCATGCTGAGCCTCGTCCGCAGACTGTCCTGGAGGAGCAGCTGGTGCTGAAGCGGGTGGCCAACGTCCTCATCAACCTGTACGGCAGGATGGCCGTGCTGTCTCAGGCCAGCCGCTCCATCCGCATCGGACTCCGGAACCACGACCGCGAGGTGAGCCCACCCTGGCCCCATGCAGCGAGCCAGGCTGGACAGTCCAGCAGCTCGTCTTGGGGACAGAACATGCACAGGTGGCAGCCGCAGGGAGACGTGGGGCTGGGAGTTGTGAGCCAGGCCTTTGGTCCTGCTGCACTTTAATAAAGCTGGTGGCTGGGGAAGCCCAGGCCCGGGTGATGCAGCCCCACCAAGGACTTCTGGGACAGGAGGGCCGGGTGAGCTAGGGCCCATGGCGTGTGCAGGCAGTCACTGGAAGAGGCCAAGGTTCTGAAGCGCACCAGGGTGCCACTCGGGAGGCTGGGCAGGCTTGCCATACTGTGGCCACAGGACAGTCCTTGCCGCCCAGGAAACCGGCCATGTGCCGTCTTTGGTCCCCTACCTGAGAGAAGAAAGGGGCGAAGTGACCGGTCCACCTGCGTGCCACGTGTGCGCTGGCCCAGGGCACAGGCAGAATGGTCAGTGGGGTGGCCGTCCACCTCACGGGAGAGGGAGCACACATCTCAGAGGCTGAGGAGCCCGCGCTAGGGGACAGAGTGGCTAGGGGTCACTGAAGTCCTGAGCCAGGCCTGTGGGCCCGCTGGGCCAAGGGCTGGGTCAGCTCCAGGGCCCTGAGCAGCTGTCCTCTCTGACCCCGGCCCCCACAGATCCTCTTGGCCAACATGTTCTGCACGGAGGCCTACGTCCAGAACCTCTTCAGCCTGTCGCAGCTAGACAAGTGTAAGTGGGGACAGGACGGGTTCCAGGCCTGGTCTGCCCCCATGGCCTCCTGCCATCTAGAGACCGGCTGAGACACACCTGCCACAGTGCCCAGCCCTGTCCTGGCACCTGCCCAGAGGAGGTCACGAGGACATAGCTTTATACAGGCCTCCACCCTTGGAGATGCCCCTTGGTGCCTGCTGCCCTGAGTGCCTGGCCACCTCCCTCCCCCTGGGCCACAGCGTGGAACGTGTCACTCAGGGTCTCCTCCAACCCTCATGGTCCTGTTGGCTGCAGGCTCTGGATCAGCATCAGTGCCGAGCCCAGGTCTGTTGTCGATGGCGAGGACATTGGCCAGTGACATTTAGTGGTCCCTGGTGCTGGGGGCTGGCCAGGCTCACCATAGGGCTGCCATATGTGACAGAAGGTGGATGAAACGGTTTCACCTCCATTTGGCCATTTCCTGATCAGGATCCTCTCCCCACTCCTAGCCCCTTACAGTCTGGGCATTTTAAATAGGATAAGCCAAGTACGGTGGCCCACACCTGTCACCCCAGCAGCTCAGGAGGCTGAGGCAGGAGGATTGCAAGGTGGAGGCCAGCCTCAGCCAAAGCAAGGCCCCAAGCAACTCAGGGAGATCCTGTCTCTCAATAAAATAGAAGTAGGGCTGTGGAGGTGGCTCAGGGGTCAAGGGCCCCTGGGTTCAGTCCCCAGTACCAAAAAAAGAGACTGGGAGGAGCCCTTTTTAATTCAGCATGAAGCCTCTCCCCCTCCCCTGAGCTGCACAGTGGGGGGTTGAGAACACCGCCCCCCAGCCCTGTTTGTGTCATCACAGGGCAGAAGGAGGGTCACCCCGTCCCTCTCTTCCCTCCCAGATGCTCCAGAGAACTTGGATGAGCAAATTAAGAAAGTGTCCAGGGAGATCCTTGAGAAGCGGACCTACATCTGCGCCCACCCTCTGGAGAGAACGTCCTGACGCTAGGACAGTGTCCCTGCCCCCGGGCCTCAGCTGACACTAGACAACCCTCTTTTCAGAAGGTGGAGAACTGCAGGAAGTCACAAGTCCCACCCTCTGTCCCCGTGTGCACCCGCTGGTGTGGACTGCAGGTCCTGCAGGAGGCTACACCGCAGCTCCTGAGCAAAGACGCAGGGAAGAGAATCGCTGTCACCAGTGTCGCCATTGTGCTGGTGGTTGGGGACATGCTGGTGGCAGGAAGCTGGCGGACATCTGAGGCTCGGGCAGCCATTGCTACCAAGCCACAGGGTCAAGCAACAGCTGGGAAACAGTGCCCTTGTCACCTCCAAGTAGGAGGCAGATGCCCTCACAGCACGTGCTGGGAAGTGTTCAACAGAAAGGAATATAAAATATCACAGTCTGTGTCCCCTCTGGCCTTGAGTCACCTCGTTCTTCAGAGCCAGCCTTTAAGGGACACCAGCATGATCCTGAGAGCCACCCTTTGACAGTGGCTTTTTGAGCCCTTTGTCCTCACTCACCCCAATAGAAGAGGGCCCCAAACACCAGAGGTCAGGGCCTGGTCCCTGACCTCAGGGCTCCACAAGTGTCCCTTCTCTTGGGTCCTTCTGGTGGCCGCAGCGGGACCTCATGCCCATGCAGGGCTTCTCAGTGTCTTTGCAAGGACCAGCCTCCCTTCCTGAAGAGGGTAAGGGGCGTCTGTAGGTGGCCTCAACAGGCCTCTGTGTTTCTCTCGGCCACCATCTGGTAGCATCTGCAAGCCATGAGGGGTCCCATGCTTCACCTGGTGGGCTTTAAGCTCCTGTCACCCCTGGGTGACTTGGGGCTCCAAGTCCCCCTGTGCTGTGAGGGTGGTTGGTCCCCAAGAAGAGTGGAAATGCAGAGAACCCAGGGCTCCGTGGGCCAAGCTAGGGCGTTCTTCCGGTTTGGGTGACTAAAAGTCTTGTGACTTTGGTACCAGGGATTAAACTCAAGGTCACTTAACCCCTGAGCCCTGTCCCCAGCTGTTTTTATGTTTTATTTAGAGACAGGGTCTCACTGAGTTGCTCAGGGCCTTGCCAAATTGCTGAGGCTGGCCTTCACCTTGCAATCCTCCTGCCTCAGCCTCCCAAACCACTGGGATTACAAGCGTGCCCCACTGCACTCTGCTGAAACCTAAATTTCTTGTTCAGTTTTGTTTTCCTAGCTTGTGTTTAGTGATGGCAAAGAGACCTTGGGCACAAAACGGAGAGTGCACAGTGCCAGGGACAGGAGGCTGCACAGAGTTCCTTTGAACAGGAGAAACTTGGAAAGGGCCATAGACACTACACCACTGCTGGGCCCTGAGGGCTCCTGTTGGTGGCGCCAGTTCTCTGCTCACCCCGTGGGGCTTCAGAGGCATAGCCACAGTCTAGGTCCCCCTTTTCACTTCACAGGTTGTGATGTTTCTTGAACTTGATGCAGCGGAGGACAGGCCACTCCAGCCTCCTTTTCTCAGTCGTCCTTTTTACCTGGGAAGGCTGGCCGTGGAGTCCCGCTGACAGGCCTTGTGTTCCCACACTGGCCGGCTCTCCTCTTCTCCAAACTCCGAAGGCCCAGGGCTTACCTGGGAGGGAAGGAGCCAAGTCCAGGCACCAGGACACAGTGGCCTTCCTTCCGAGTCACTGGGACCTGCTCTTCCTGCTCAGAGCTCTTGTGTTGAGCTAGCTCCCCAGAGGAATTTTTTCTGGCCAACTTGTGGCTCGATAAACTCATCTCTCCCTCCTAAAACAAACTTCTGTCTCTGCAAACCAACAAATTTGGGTTCTATGTTTCAGTGATGCCTTTCAATGATGATGAGGCCACTCTTCCAAAACAGGGAGGCCAGGCATGGGGAGGGCAGGCCTGTCATCCCAGTGGCTCTGGAGGCTGAGGCAGGAGGATCGCAAGGTGGAGGCCAGCCTCAGCAAAAGTGAGGCCCTGAACAACTCAGTGAGACCCTGTCTTTAAATAAAACACAAAGTAGGGTTGGGGATGGGGCTCCATGGTAGAGGGCCTCTGAGCTCAATCCCTGGCACAACCCCCCCCCCCGAAAAAAATCCAGAAACGAGATGAAGGAATTGGGGGGACTGGTGGGGTGATTCCCCTGCTCTTTCCCTCTCTTCCCCACAGAGGGAGGTCCAGCAGCATCTTGGAGCTGGGAGGACACTGGAAAGCAGGGGGGCTTTACCTCACATTGGGTGTCACACCTGGGGCTGGAATCCACAGCTGAGTTCCAGCCCTTGGGACAGCCCAAGACCCTTCTGTACCAGGAGACCTAGCCTGGGAACTCTAGGTGGACACCTGGAACCAAACAGATGGTGCTCAAGATGCGACCAAGGGCCAGGGTCCCCCCCTCCAGCCTACCAGCTGGGCAAGGTCTCCCTAGTTACCTGCAACAGGCTTCCAGGTCGGAGGAGGGGGCACCTCCAGGAAAGGCGGTGGCTTCTTGTACAGCTCAAAGTCCAGGTGGCGCCGGTCCCAGCTCCACTGGCCCCGATGCAACATGGGGTACAGCAGGTGATCGAGCACCTCATGTTCCTGCCACTCCTGAGTCGGGGGCAGGGACAAGGAGGTTCAGAGGAAGGAGGCCCCTCTGGAGATGATGGTAGAAGCCATCTGGAGGCCCACCTACAGCCATGCTCCTCTCACAAACCTCATGGAACTCTCCGATGGCTGGCAGTGGGAAATCCTGATGGAGGATGTCACCATGGAGACCTGTCACTTGGAATCCAGTGACCCTGAGCCAGGCCTGGCGGGATTTCTCCTGGGCTTTCTTCTCTTCCTGTGAGTCCTGAGGCTCCACAATGGCAGACAGGTAGTTCTGTGAGTATGTGAACCTCCTCCCTGGCTCCTAGGAAAGAGAGGCAGGCAGGCTGAGGAGAAGAGTCACGCCATCTTGGATGTGGCAGAGGCAGGCGGGCTGGAGAGAAGACCCACGTCATCTTGGATGTGGCAGAGGCAGGCGGGCTGGAGAGAGGACTCGGGTGCCATCTTGGATGTGGCTGAGTGGCCATTAGGAATCCCAGTGGGCACTGGAAACAGCTAAGGGTACGACAGCTCCTGACCCCGTAGAGGCCATATTTACTGTCCCCTTTAACGTATGAAACTGCTACCTACACATAGTGGGTGCTGAGACCTGAACCAACGCATTTCCTTCCAGGTGACAACCGCCTTCCATAAATGGTCACACCAAAGCCCTCACCAGAGCCAAGGAACCTACAGTGGTTCTCAGCCATGGATCGGAGCATGTGCTGAGCATTCACATCTAGTGTGACACCAAATTCTCCCAGCACCTGACCCCATTTCTTGTTCCACTAACTGGCTTTTGTCTGCACACCTAGGTCGCCCGCTGACCTGTGGTCAGAAAGGAAAGGGTCAGGGGATTAGCCAACCGCCATTGTCTCACTGGGGACTGTCACACACCTTGGCCAGTCTCTTGATACAGTTCCTTCTTGGCAAGCACAGTGGAGTTGAAGGTCATGACACTGTAGTTGTGGACACCCTTGTCCAGGGCAGTTGAGATCCACATCATCTTGGCCTTGGGGACAGGAGGGGAAGAAAAAACACTTTTAAAGAATTTTGGGGGTGTAAATCCAGGGGTGCTTAACCCCTGAGCCCCATCCCCAGCCCTTTTTTTATATTTTATTGAGAGACAGGGTCTCACTGAGTTGCTTAGCACCTTGCTCAGTGGCTGAGGCTGGCCTCCACCTTGCGATCCTCCTGCCTCAGCCTCCTGAGCTGCTGGGATGACAGGCGTGCACCACTGTGCCTGGCTTTAAAGGATTTTATTTTTAAGCCCCACCTAGAGGTGGGGAGCTCTAAAAGAAATGGTTTATTTAGCTGAAAGGAGAAACAAATCAGGAAGGCATCAGACTTCTCCGCAGCCCTTGATTCTAGAAAGCGGTGGAGTTTGGGGTGGATAGAGGAGTGGGGATGTGCACCCATAAACAGTACACCTGTGGTCCAAGTGACAGAAAAAAAGGCAGACCTTATACCTGCAACAAATGGGAACCATTCTTACCCTTATGAAAGGAAAATCACAAAGTAAAGCAAAGGATAAAATAGATAAAAAGATAAAATAGACTCCAAAAATCTGGAGCAATAAAGACGGGAATAAAATTCATAGTTGAGCAGGAGAAAGGTAGGACTCATAGGGTGAATGGAATAAGGAGCTCAGAAAATCCATCCTCCTGAGAGCTCAGTCTTTGCACCAAGGATGTGGCTCAATGGCGGATCACTTACCCAGGAAACCCTGGGCTCCATCCCAGCCCTGAAAGAAGAAAAAAGAAAACAATGAAAAAACTGTCAAAAGCAAGCACTGGAAACTGAACAAAGACGTACAACAAACTGAGATGTGTTCATTCATAAAGATATACTTAAAAAACAACCAAAAAGGCCAGGTGCATTGCACACACCTGAAATTTCAGTGACTCAGGAGGCTGAGACAGGAGGATCACAAGGTGGAGGCCAGCCTCAGTAATTTAGAGAGGCCCTAAGCAACTCAGCAAGACTCTTGTCTCTAAATAAAATATTAACAATAACAAAAACAGGGGCTGGGTATGTGGCTCAGGGGTTAAGATCCTCTGGGTACACTCTCCAGTATCCCCCCCACCAAAAAAAAAATCCAATTGAAAAATGGGCAAATGATCTGAATGGATACTTTTTTAAAAGAAGAAATGCAACTGGGCATGTGCCTGTCATCCCAGCAACTCAGGAGGCTCAGGCAGGAGGACTGCAAGTTCAGATCAGCCTGTGAAGCTCAGTGAGACCCTGTCTCAAAATTCTTTTAAAAAATTAAAGGTTGAAGATGTAGTTCAGTGATAAAAGCACCCCTGGGTTCAATCCCAGTACTAAATAATAATAATAAAATAAGAAAGAGGAGGAGGAGGAGGTGGTGAAATGGTCAAGAAATATATTAAAACATGGTCAATATCATTAGCCATCAGGGAAATGCACATCAAAACTACAATGAGATGATCATTTCACCCCAATTAGAATGGCTGTTATTTAAAAAAAAATAACAAATGTTCAGATGTGGAGAGAAAGGAACTTGTTCACTGCTATTAGGCGTGTAAATCAAGAATACAACCATAATTATTAATCTGGTTCCTCAGAAAACTAAAAATAGATTTACCATGTGATCCAGCTACCCCACTTCTGGGTATGTCTCCAAAAGAAATGAAATCAGCTCACCAAAGAAGTACCCCCACACCTCATGTCTGTTATGGACCTATTCACAATTACTAAGATAAAGAATCAACCTAGGAACCCACTGACAGGTGAATGGATAAAGAAAAGTGTGTGTGTGTGTATTTATATTATATTTTATTTAGAAACAGGGTCTCACTGAGTTGCTTAGGGCCTCACTAAGTTGCTGAGGCTGGTCTCCCACTTGAGATCCTCCTGCCTCAGCCTCTTGAGTCACTGGGATGAGAGGTGTGTACACACATACACACATTTTCTTATTTTCTTTATCAATTCATTTGTCAGTGGGTACTTAGGCTGATACACACACACACACACACACACACACACACACAAAATGGAATATTACTCAGCCATCAAGAATGAAATCCTGTGATTTGGCAATCAAATTGATGAACCTGGAAGACATCGTGTCAAGTGAAATAAGTGCTAAACATGGACAGACAGGTATAGGGCATGTTCTCCACCATATGTAGAAGTTTAAAAATCAAAATTGACCTGAATGTAAAATAGTGATTGCTAAAGGGGGTGATCAGTGCGTGCCATATGCACATGATGAAATGTCATCACACTGGATCCCATTCTTAGGTACCCCAGTTACATGCCAATCAAATGAATCCTGTCGGGGGGGAGCCGGACAGAACCTCAGGCAAGGACACTGGGGATCATTCAGAAGCCCAGATGTGGCCACACACGAGTTGTTAGAAGGAGATCAAGACTGATCCCTCCCTCCTCTGTGGCTTCCCATCTTGCCATCTGATCCCTCCCTCGTGAAGGTATTACCCCTGTGATACCATCTGCCCTGTGGTGATGTGGCTAAGGAGGCCCTTGGCAGAGGCCAAACTAGTGGGGCCATCCAGATTAGACTTTCCTCCTCCAAAATTAATCTAACTGAACCTATTTCCTTTATATGTTTCCCAGCCTCCAGTGATTTGTTATAGCAACAGAAAACAGATTAATACAGATGACCCAATTTCAAAAGGTTACAGGATACAAGATGAATAATAAAATTTCATTATATTTCTATATTCTAGTGACACAAAAAATTTTAAAACTCAATATATAACAGTATTATTTTCTCAAAAAGAGGTCTGATACTTATATGCCACAGAAATGGCTGAGGGAGAGAAGACCTAAATCACAGCAGAGATATTCCATATTATCAATGGCAGTCCTCAAACCACTAGGATAGCAATGCTTCCCAAATGGATCTGGAGTCCACACAGTGCCTAGGAAATCCTCATGGACATTTTGTAGAAACTGGCAAGACAATCCTAAAATTTATGTGGAAATCCAAAGGAGCTAAACTAATCAAAGCAGTTGAGAGAGAATAAAATTGGGTTGGGGATATGGCTCGGTGGTTGAAAACCCAACCTAGTTTCACAACAGTGGCTCCGGAGGCTGAAGCAGGAGGATCACAAGTAGGAGGCCAGCTTCAGCCACTTAGCTAAACCCTAAGCAACTCAGGGAGGCCCTGTCTCTAAATAAAATATAAAAAGGGCTGGGGACAGGCCTCAGGGGTTAAGCACCCCTGGGTTCAATCCCCAGAACCAAAAGAAGAATCTCTCCAGCAGGTGGAGACAGCCCTGGTGAGCTGGGAGCCCGGATGTGGAGGGAGGAGGCAGGCCCACCTTGATCAGGTAGTCCTTCTCTCGTCATCAGGAGCATGTTGTTCCGCCACTGCAGGTACTTCTCCTGGTGGGCAAGGATCTTGGAATTGAGGGTGGATACCTGACTTTGGGATTCTTCAATATTGGGGGTGGGCTGAGGGGAGATGATAGGTAGCTTCTGATCCATGAGGTCCTCTTGAGAGATGGGGAGCCCAAACTCTTGGCTCAAGTCTTTGATCATGGTGGACGAAGGTAGCAAGTCTCTGATGATCACCTCCCTGAACTTGGTACTGTGGTAGCAGATGTTGTAGATTCTGGAATGAAGAACACCCCACTCAGCCTCATGGGCCTTGAGAGACGGGGTCAGTCACCCCTATTTTATGGAGGACATAAAACCCAAGAGAGGCTGATTAGCTGGTGCCAGGTCATAAATGAAGTGCTCAGGTCTAGTTTGATCTGCTTGGACTCCTTCCTGGAGAATCCCTTCTTCCCTCTCCATATTTTATATTTTATTTAGAGACAGGGTCTCGCTGAGTTGCTCAGGGCCTCGCTAAGTTGCTGAGGCTGGCCTCCACCTTGCGATCCTCCTGCCTCAGCCTCCTGAGCAGCTGGGATGACAGGTTTGCACTGGCATCCTTCCTCCTTTGACTCCCAAGAATTTATTGGCTACTCGTGCTCTAATATGAATGCTCTTCTTTGATTGTGATCTGTCCTGCTGTGGCTGTGGGGTGTCCCCAGAGCCCCCATGGGAGGCGATGCAGGAAGGTCCAGAGGAGGAGTGAGGGGTTGCGAGGCCTGAACCCTGGCAGGGAATGGCTCCCTGGGGGTCCCCTGGTGGCCCCTGGAGGCAGGTGAGGTGTGGGGGAGGAGGTGGCCCTGGGGCCGTGGCTTGGGGCTCTCTTTGTCCCTGGAGAGTGGAGTCCCTGTTCCCTGGTCCCCATGGGAGCTGCTCCCTCCCCACACTCTTCCTCCATGATGTCCTGCCTCCCCTCGGCTCAGGAGTGGGCTGGGACCTGTGACACCCTGAGCCCCACGTCCACTGTCCCCCTCTGCAGTTGTGCTGGGGGGTCCTTGAGTCACAGCACAGAAAAAGCTGACTGAGCCACAGTCTCATCCATGACCCTCAACAGCCCATGGAGAGCATCCCTAGCAAGATGGCCAGTGGTATACTCAGAATCCTCCTCCACCGGGAATGGTAATATGGCTGTAGCCTGATTTCTGAGCAGATCTCAGAAGACTGGGCCACCAGTCATCCTGCCTTCCCAACCCCCAAAACTCCCCTTTGCCAGGCTCAGTGGCTAATATCTGTAATCCTAGCAATTAGGGAGGCTGAGGCAGGAGGATCGCAAGTTGGAGGCCAGCCTCCGCAATTGAGTAAGGCCCTCAGCAACTTAGCAAGATGCTATCTCTAAATAAAATACAAAAAGGGGCTGAGGCTGGGGCTCAGGGGCTGGGGCTGAGGCTGGGGCAGAGGCTGAGGCTCAGGGGCTGGGGCTGAGGCTGGGGCAGAGGCTGAGGCTCAGGGGCAGAGCAGGCCCCCACCTGGCCAGCTCCTGGAAGGCCTTGTGTGGTATGGCGTTCCGCAGGTAGAGCCCCGGATGCCGCATGAGCAGCGACAGGGGCTTGAAGAGGTGCACGTGGTGCAGGACGGTCTCCAGGTCCGCGTAGAGGCGGTGGCAGATCAGCAGCTGCGAGTTGTAGAGCACTTTGTATTTCCTGAGCTCCAACATGGGGATTCTGAAAGAGAGGGACACCGGCCAGGGGTCACTGGGCACACTGCAGGCTCAGGGTAGGGCCTCTAGTCCAACTCCCAGGACCAGAAAACCAAGCAAACAAAAAGATTTTTCCATCACTTTAGGTACAGGTGACACCCAGTAAAGCAGTGTGGTTATGGAAGATGTCCCCACGGGCCACCGGGGAAGGGATCTAGAAACTCTATTAATTGTTACAACTTGTGAGTCTGTAATTACTTCACAGTTTACAGTTTAGAAGTGTGGACTTAGGTTACACCTGTCATCCCAGTAGCTCCGGAGGCTGAGGCAGGAGGATCGCAAGTGGGAGGCCAGCCTCAGCCACTTAGCGAGGCCCTGAGCAATTCAGATTATTTATTTATGTTTTCATTCATTCACTCATTCACTTTGCAATTCTGAGGGTTGAACCTGGGCCTCCTGCGGGCTAGGCAGCGGCTTTCCCACAGACCTACGACCTCAGTCCTGTTTTATTTTATATGACATTTTATTTTGTCTTTGCTTGTCGAAAACCCATGACAGAAAGAACCCAGGGCCTCTTAACCCCTGAGCCCCATCCCCAGCCCTTTTTATGTTTTATTTAGAGACAGGGTCTCACTGAGTTTCTGAGGGCCTGGCTAAATTGCTGAGGCTGGCCTCCATCTTGCAATCCTCCTGCCTCAGCCTCCTGAGCCACTGGGATGACAGGAGCACACCACCATGCCCAGCATGCTGAACCTGGTAACATTTACGCCTACCCTGTATCCC
Source organism: Marmota monax (assembly GCF_021218885.2). Classification (NCBI taxonomy): domain Eukaryota; kingdom Metazoa; phylum Chordata; class Mammalia; order Rodentia; family Sciuridae; genus Marmota; species Marmota monax. The sequence goes on from NW_026691937.1 coordinate 27,611, forward strand.
AGTTCAGGGCCCGTAGGTGTGGTCATTGGTAGGAACTTGTTCTGTGAAGAACTTGTTGGAATCATTCTTTCACCCATTCTTCTGGGATGTTTCGATCATTCTTATTGATTCATAGAACTCTTTATATTTTCAGGCTACTACTATGTTCCACACATTGTAAATAAGTTTTGTTCTCACTTTTCTTACTTTTTTTTTTTAGTACTGGGGATTAAACTCAAGGATACTGTGGCCGGCTGTTGCCCTCACCTATAATCTCAGTGATTTGGGGAGGTAGACATTGGATGCCAAGGCAGGAGGATTGCAAATTGGAGGCTAGCCTCAGCCACTTAGCGAGGCCCTGAGCAACTCAGCGAGATCTTGTCTCTAAATAAAATGCAAAACAGGGGTGGGACGTGGCTCACTGGTGGAGCATCCCTAGGTTCAATCCCTGGTACCAAAAAAAATAGCAATAATAATAAATAATTATCAAATCAGGATACAAGATACACACAAATTAACCAGATTGCCATATTACCAGCAATAAATACCTGGCAACTGAAATTTAAAATATGATACCCTCATTGTAGGCTCAAGGGGGTAAAAGGGTCAACTTGTTTGAAAGACTGTGCTATCAGAAGAGAGAGCCAGGGTCCCCTGTTCCCACCAGGCCACATAGGAAGCTGTTCCCCAGACGAGGGTCATTTCACCCTGCTCAGCCATTCAGGCACTCAGAGGTCACTCCAGCTATGGTACAAACAGGCCAGGCTCCTGCTCCTGGGGGCAGCAGATCATGGTGTCAGAATCATGTAACTGGGTTATTTATTTATTGGTCTTGGGGATTGAACCCAGGGGTGCTTCACCACAAAATAAAACCCTTCTTATTTGATTTTGAGACAGCATCCTGCTAAGTTGTTGAGGCTGGCCTCCAATCTGTGATCCTCAGCCTCCCTGGGCCTTGATGAGGCTCCTTCCTCATTCAGATGCCACCTACTGGCTCTGGTGGTTCTTCCACAGCTGCCGCAGGCCCCCGTTGGCCAAGCCTTCCAGAACAAAGAGGTGGATGTTCCCATCTAGCAGGTGGAAGCCGGTCAGGATGTCCAGATGCTCCTGATGCTGGATGTTGACCCGCATCTTGAAGGCTGGGAGGATCTGCTGGACAGTCCCGGTGGGGTAGGAGTCCAGCTCCAGGGCCTTGGCGTTGATCAGGGTGATGTCCTTCAGCAGACTGTGCAGCAGGAACAGCTCTTTGGCACTGAACACAAACATGATGTGGCCAAAGTGGCTGCCCAGGAAATCCACACCCTGGGCTTTGGCCCAGGTCCTCAGAGGCACTGCCACATCCACTCGCAGTTTGAGCAATGAGTTGGCCTCCAAGTAGTTTCCAGCGGGCATTAGGTTGTGCTCGAGGACCTCGGTGGAACCTCAAGACCCTCCTGCATTGGCTGCCCTGGAGGCCGGGGGTGGCCTTGAGCTCGCAGCGCTGGATGGGGACCACCAGGTTCAGGTACTTGTGGCCAAGGAAGAGGTCCATGAAACTGACCCGGGTGACTCCGTGAGAGTCCCAGGTCTTGTTCTGAGGCTGGAAGGGGTTGTCCTCCGTCTCCTTGGAGGAGATGAAGGACTGGATGTTCCCGTGGGAATCCAGGGGCTCCTCCCCAAACAGGGTGGGCCTGCAGGAGGACTCGTCTGACTTACGGTCCCGATCGTGGACTTCCACCACCATGGGGGGACCCTCCAGGTATTCCCGCAGGTCACTGGGGTGTATGGCTCCCAGGCAGATGACATTGATGTCCTCGAAGTAAACATGGGTCCCGTGGGGCCGCTCCTCAGTCCTGTGCACCAAGGTCTTGTGGAAGCGGTACCTGCAGTAGAAGGGGGTGCACAGCCTCTGCAACAGAACAGGCCCATGGCCACTCACCATGACTGTCCCTCTGCCACCAGGAAGGAGGCCCACAGCCACTCACCAGTGACTGTCCCTCTGCCACCAAGAATGGAGTGCCCACCTGGGACCCTCAAACCCCAGGGTCATGCCTGCAGCCCAGGGGCCTCAGTTTGCCCTGCTACAAAGTGTCCATGGGTAACCCACTCTGCAAGGTCACTCCAGGACTCTACGGCCCGGTGTCCACAAAAGCACCACCAGGTAAGAAGGTAAAATACAGAAAAAAATTTCATGAAATAATGACTGGGGATGGGCTGGGGCTCAGTGGCAGAGCGCTTGCCTGGCACGTGTGAGGCCCTGGGTTCCATCCTCAGCACCACAGAGAAATAAATAAATAAAATAAAGGCATCTGTCCATCTACAGCTAAAAATAAAATAAAATAGTGTCTGAAAATCTCCTGAATTTGTCAAAGGACATTAATTGTAAGTTCTAGAATCTCAGTAAATCCCAATTAGATGAACTCAGAAATACAGGCCCAGACACATCCTTATGGAACAGATTAAAAGCAGAGATAACACATATTAAAAACAGCCAGAACATCATTTCCCATGTGTATATATGATCACAGGACCTCACTCTACATCATGTCCAACCAGGTGAATGACAAGTCATACTCTATTTGTCAGAATTTTTGCATTCTGCTGTCATGTGTAACTAATTAGAACAAATAGAAAAAAAATACAGCTCTCCCACTCCTTGGCTTATACCCAGAGGACTTAAAATCAGCATACTATAGTGACACAGCCACTACAGCAGCTCAATTCACAATAGCTAGACTATGGAACCAACCTAGGTGTCCCTCAGTA
>NW_026691938.1:0-15364 GCF_021218885.2 Marmota monax
TAGCCCTAACAGTAGCTATAACCCAATGTCTTCCCTAAACCTAACCCTATCCCTAAACCTAAACCTATCCTAAAACTAAGCCTAAACCTAGCATAAAGCCTACACCTAATACTAGCACTAATTTAGCCCTAAACCTAACCTAACCCTAGGCCTAAGACTAACTCTATCTCTCACACTAGTCCTATTCCTATTTCTATCCCCAACCTTTACCATAACCCTAAAACTTGCCCAAAACCTTAGACCTACCCCAAGCCATAGCCCTATTCCTACATCTAATCCTAACTCTAAATGTAACCCTAAATCTAAGCCTAAATCTCTCACTAACACAAGCTGTAACACTAACACTAATCTTAAAACTAGCCCTAACCTAGCCCAAGCCCTACAACAAAACAGAGCCATATCCCTAACCCTAACTTTTAACCTAAACCAAACCCTAAGCCTACACCTAGCCCTAAACCTAGCTCTATTTTGAGTCCTATCCCTAACCCTAAAACTAACCCTGACCCTTACTCTGACCCTACACTAACTTTAGCTCTAATCATCACCCAAAACTTAAACCAAACCCAAACACTAGACCTAGCCCAAACCCTAAATCTAAAACTAGTTCTAATCACAACCCTAGATCTTACATTAGCTGTAGCCCTAACCCTAGCAGTACCCTAACCCAAAACCTATCCTAATCAGAGCCCTATCACTAGCTTTATCACTAACAATAGATGCGAACCTAGATCTAACACTTAACCTAAATTTAATGCTAACCCTAACCCTTGAAATAACCCAAAACCTAACTCTAACCCTAGCCCTATTCCTAACAATAAACCTAACCCTATAACCAGCTCTAATCTTCTTATTCTGACCCTAACACTAATCATAGGTCTAAGCCTGAACCTAACTCTAAACCGTACACTAATACTAGCCCTATCGGTAACCTTATACCTAAATCTAACCCTAACACTAGCCATAGACCTAAACCTAATCCTAATCTATCCATAACTCTAGCCATAGACATAAAAAACAAACTTAGCTCTAGCCCTAATAATAACCCTTAACCTATAGCCAAAAACTAACCCTTCCACTAGTCTTAACCCTAGTCCTAATTCTGGATTTCCCATTATCCATAACCCTAAACTGAACACTGACCCTGACACTAACACCAACCCTATATCTAAACATCACCCTAACCCTAAACCTAACCCTAAAACTATACTTAGCTCTAACTTTAATCCTAAAACTTGCCATAATCATAAAAAAGTTATTACATTTGCCATAGCCCTAACCTATTGCAATACCTAGCCCTAACCCAAGCCCTATCCTGGCGTTAAACCTAAGGCTAACCATAACCCTAATCTTAACCCTAACCCTAAACCTAGAACTAATCCTAAGCATAACACTAGCCCTACCACATTACCCTAATGATAACCCTAACCCTTATGCTAACCCTAGACTGAACCCTAATCCTATACTTAACCCTAACCCTATTCATAACCCTACACCTAACCACCTCAACTCTAAAACCTAAAACTATCATTAACCTATCCCTAAACATAATGATAACTTGAGCCTTAACCCTAAACCTTAATCTAATAAAAACCCTATCCTGACCCTTACCCCAATAATAAGCATAGCTCTAAACCTGACCCTAACAAGAAACCTGAACCTTACAATAGACCTAGCTATAAACTTAACCCTAAAACTCTTTCTAACTGTAACTCTAGACCTGACATTAGCCCTCGCTCTAATCCTGGTCCTAATCCTACTATAAACCTTAGCCCACATTCTAGCTAGAAACCTCGTCTTAATCATAAACGTAACCATAACCAAACCCTAATTCTTATCCTCACTCTAGTGCTAAAAGTAGCTATAATCCCATCCCTTAACTAAACCTAACCGTAACCCTAACACTAACCCTAGACCTCAACCTAGGCCTAACCCTAACAATAACCCTATTCTTAATCCCAGCCCTAATTTAGCCCTTTCACTAACCCACACATAACCCTAGCCCTAAGACTAACTCAAACTCTCGCCCTAGCCTTATACCTAGATCTAACCCTATCCCTTACCATCACCCTATACCTATCCCTAAACTTAGCTCTAATCCTAGCCCTATCCTTACCCCTAGCTCAAAGCCTAGATCTAAACCTAACTCTAAATCTAATCCTAAACCTAAGACTAAACCTCACACTAACACTAGCCCTAATTCTAATACTAGCCCTAACTCTACCCCTAGCCCTAAAACAAAACCGAATCATAACCATAACCCTACACCTAGCCCTAATCCTATCTCTAATTCTAGTCCTAAACCTAACCTGAAAACTAATCTGGACTCTGACACTGACCCTAACATTAAACCTAGCTCAAAACATCAACATAACCATGAATTTAACCCAAACACTAGACATAGCCCTATCCCTGACCCTATCACTACCGCTAATCATAACGCTACTTTGTACATTAGCTGTAGCCTTAACCCTAGCCCTAACCTAACACAAAACCTAGCCTCAATCCAAGTCCTAATCCTAGTTTTCTTATATGTATTTTATAGTTTTCGGTGGACACAGCATCTTTATTTTATTGATATGTGGTGCTGAGGATCGAACCCAGCGCCCTGCGCATGCCAGGTGAGTACGCTACTTCTTGAGCCACATCTTCAGCCACTAAACCTAGCTTTAACTCTAAACATAAATCAAACCCTAACCCAAGAAATGTCCTAATCCTATACATAACCCTACGCTAAACTTAGGTCTATACATTACCTAGTGATAATTCATTATTGGTATGTGGTGCTGAGGATCGAACCCAGCGCCCTGCACATGCCAGGGAAACACGCTAATTCTTGAGCCAAATCCTCAGCCACTAAACTTAGCTTTAACCCTAAACGTAAATCTAACCCTAACCCATGAAATGCCCTAATCCTATTTTTAACCCTACCCTAATCTTAGGTCTAACCCTATTCATTACCCTAATGATAACTCATTATACTAAACCTAGGCCTAACCCTAACCCTATCCATTACACTAAACCACACCTAAACCCTAACCTAACACAAACAAAAGCCCTAAACCTATACATAACCCTACCCCTAATCTTAGGTCTAACCCTATCCTTTACCCTAATGATAACACTTATGATAACCCTAGGCCTAACCGTAAACCTATCCATTACACTAAATCACACCTAAACCCTAAATCTAACACTTTCATTACCTTAACCCGAATTCCTAATGTTAATTCAACCCCTAAACATAAACCATAACCTAACCCAAACCCTCACCTTGATCCTGGCCCTAATAATAACCCTAGTTCTAAATCTCAGCCTTAGTATATACCTATCCTAAAAACAAATCTATCCCTAACTCTAACCATAGACCTGACATTAGCCCTAGCCCTAATACTAGCCCTAACCCTAACACAAACATTATCCCTCATCCTGGCCCTAAACCTAGCTTTAATCATAACCCTAAACCTATCCCTTGCCCTGACCAAATATTAACCCTTGCCCTAGCCCTCAAACTGTCTATAACCCAATACCTTACCTTAAATGTAATCCTAACTCCAACCCTAACCGAAGGCCTAAACCTAACACTAACACTAGAAATAATTTAGCCCTATCCCTAACCCTAACCCTATCCCTAAACCTAAACCTAATCCTAGCTCTAAGACTAACTCTAACTCTCATACTAGCCATATCACTAGTTTTAACCCTATCCCTTAACATAATACTAAACCTAACCCAAACGTTAGTCCTAACCCTTGCCCTATCCTTAGCCCTAGCCCTAACCATAGATCAAAACCCAACTCTGAATCTAACCCTAAGCCTAAACCTAAGCCTAACCATTATAAATACATTTATGTTTAGACTCTGTGTCTACAGGTGTTGGCTTCAATTATTATTTAGAATATACTCATTAGTTACATAAAAGGCATACCATTTCTGGTGGTGTATAGAGAACTGAGCTTCAGGGGTAGGATGCTATGTTAAGGGGGAAAGGAATGAGGGTATGTGATTAATCTAACTTAGCAACTTTGGAGGAGAACTCTAATGAAAAGGCAGGGGGAATTTACGGAAGAAGGTATAAATTCAAACTGCATTTCTGTTTTCATAAAATTACCCTATGTATAAATAGTAAAAGTTAGGAGGCTGAAAGTGGAATAGAGAGAGAAAGAAAAAAAAGTAGAAAAATAACAAGGAAAGAAAGAGAGAGGGAGAAAGAAAATAAGATGAAATAAAGAGGTGGAGAGGTGGGGCCTATGCAATCCCTCTAAATTATACAATTCTAGTGATTCAGTTCTTAAAGTCCAATTTCACGGAGAGTTCTTGGTTTCACATATGTTGAAGTTGTGAGGACCATAGAGGGAAGGTTAGAGGAGAATGGATGAGAAGAGCAAGAAAAGAAAAGTAAGAAAGAAAAAAAGGCTCTCAGAACTCTGTTTTCTTATCTTGCATTAGGTGGAGTTTTCTATTCCTGGCTTGAGTCCTTGTGCTCAGGGTGGTGGAGATAGCCAGGGTGAGAGGGCTTGAGTTTCTACCTGGAGCCTCCCTACTCTTAGTCTCTGAATTGGAAACCAGGTGCCTGTACAGTAGCTGTTCCTCAATGATAGCTACACCCCCCAAAACCTTGTGTGAAAAATCTTGAGTTATCACAGGTGGAGGTAGGGGAGTTGGAAACCGGGTACCTGATAAGCTGCAGAACCAAGCTGGTAGCAACGCCCACTGATACATGGCAAATAAGGTTTTGCAAGATGGATTCCATCTATTACCCATGTATGGTGTTTGGTGAGGTCGGTGGTTCTGGAGTGACCATGTGCTGTGTCCAGAGCTGAGTCTGGTGATCTGCAAGCAAAGCCTCTGTGTTCTGTGCTGCCTTGCGTGTGTGCAGAGAGCGCCTGTGTGGCTGAGACTGCTGTCAGCGCCTAGAGAAACAGCAGATACCAGCATTCCATCTGTGCCGAGAGTACCCATGCAGCCCTAGATTTTGTCAAATTTCTATGATACTGGAAAGGATTCGTCTTTTACTTAGCTTTACTAAGCTCCCCAGGTTTGGGCCTTGTCAGTTCAATGGTTCACTGTCAGGAACAGTTTGTATTTTTGGTTTCCCTTCATGATGGCTTATTGATGTGAATGAAAATTGAGCTGGAAATCAAACAGGGTTCGCCAGAGGTGCTTGAAACTTCACAAAATTAGTTCTCAGTGGGCACTCTCTAGTTCCTTTTTTTTTTTTTTTGAAGGTAGGCCAAAGATGAAGCATGCAAAAGAAACTGTATCCGAGAGCCCTTAAGGGGAAAACAGAGATACATGTATGTACTGAAATAAGTCTCCCAACAATTTGATCAGATTTCTTTGATACTACACAGTATTCATCTTTTTGCTTGCTGCACTAGGCTCCCCAAGGTTGGCACTTCTAGTATCAATGGTTCTCTAAACAGGTAAGGGTTAGTGTTATGGTTAGGGTTAGGGCTACCTTTAGAGCTAGTGTTAGGGTTAGAGTTTGTTTTCTTCAAATTTCTTTGATATTGGGAAGATTTATCTTTTACCTAGCCTTACTATGTGCCCCAGTTTTGGGCCTTCTTGGTTCAATGGTTCACTGTTGGAAATAGTTTGTTTTTAATGTCTCACTTCATTTTGACCTATGTAGGTAAATGAGAATGGAGTAGAAAATCAGAGGGTTGGTGCTAGCTCGTTGAACCTTCATATACTCAATCAGTTGTCTGTGGGCACTCTCTGGTGTCTTCATTGTAAAAGTAGCCATAAGCTGAAGCATGCAAAATAAGTTTATCCAAGAGCACTTTAGGAGAAAACAGGGCAATATGCATGTACTGAAATACCTCCCACAATTATTTGGTCAGATTTCATTGACACTGTGCGGGATTCTTATGTAAGCTTGCCGCACTAGTCTCCCCAATTTTAAAACTTTTATGATCAAAGGTTCTATGATCAGGTTAGACTTAAGGTTATGGTTAAAGTTAGGGTTAGAACTAGTGTTAGGGTAAGTTTTAGATTTTTTCAACTTTATGAATACTGAGAAGGATTTATCTTTTTTCTCTTCTTAGTATGCTCCCCATATTTGGGCCTCCTAGTAAAAGGGTTTGCTCTCAGGAGTAGTTTTAATTTTCATCTTTCACCTCATTTTGCCCTATAGGGGTGAATGGAAATGGAGCTGGACTCAAATAGGGTTTGTGCTAGCTACTTGAAACTTCACACACTCAAGCAGTTCTCAGGGCACATTCTCTCCTTTTTTTTTCTTGTGGAAGTAGCCCAAAGCTAAATTAGAAAGAAACAGCTTTATCTGTGAGCACTTTAGGAGCAAGCTTTAATTTTTTTTTTTTGCATGAATTATTTGGTATTGTACAGGATTCATTTTTTCCTAGTCTAAGTAGGATGGCCAAGTTTGAGTTTTCAAGGTTTGCCAGTTCACTGTCAGGAACAGTTTGAATTTTTTGATTTCACTTTATTATGGCCTATAGACGTGAATGAAAATGGAGATGGAAATCAAACATAGATAGTACTAGCTGTTTGAAACTTCACAGACTCAATCAGCTCTCTGTGGGCACTCTCTGGTTGTTCCTTGTGCAAGTACCTTAAACTGAAGCTGAAAAAATAATAATTTATCCAAGAGCACCCTAGGAGAAAACAGGCAAATATGCACATACTGAAATACTTCCCCCAATTATTTGGTCAGATTTCTTTGATACTGCACAGGATTCATCTGTTAGCTTGCCCCACTGGGCTCCTTTACTTGGGGACTACTCTGATCAATGGTTTTCTAAACAGGTTAAGTTCGATTTTTTATTAGTTTAGGACTAGATTTACAGCTAAAATTTTGTTAGATTTAGTTTTTTTCAAAATTCTTTGATACTGGGCAGGATTCAACTTTGACCTAGCCTTACTATATTATTTAGGTTTGGACCTCTTAGGTCAAGGGTTTGCTCTCCTGAACAGTTTGTATTTAGGTTTTCATTGCATTTTGACCTATGTATGTAAATGGAAATAGAGCTGGAAATCCAACAGGGTTGGTGCTAGCTACTTCAAACCTCACACACTCAAACAGTTTTCTATCGGCATTCTCTTGTTCAAAATGCTGTAATAATAGCCCTAAGCTGAAGTATGCAAAACAACTTTATGTGAGAGGACTTTAGAAGAAAACAGGGAAAGATGCATGTACTGAACTACCTCCCCAATTATTTGGTCAGACTTCTTTGATATTGTGAAAGATTCATCTGTTCACTTACCCAACTTGGCTCCCCAAGTGTGGGACTTCTAGGATCAACGACACTCTAAACAGGTTAAAGTTAGTGTTAGGGTTAGGGTTAAGATGAGGATTAGACCTAGTGTTAGGATAAGAGTTACCTTTATTTTTCAAATTTCTATGATACTGTGCAGGATTCATTTTTTTTTTTTTTATTTTGACTATACCCCAAATGTTTGGGCCTCCTACCTAAAAGTTTTGCTTTCAGGAACAGTTTCAATTTTCATGTTTGTCTTCTTTTTATCATGTAGATGTGAATGAAATAAAGCTGGAAATCAAAGAGGCTTTGGGTAGCTGCTTGAATCTTTACACACTCCATCAATTTTCAGTGAGCATAATCTGGTGTTTGCCATGGAAATAGCCCTAAGATGAAGTAGAAAGTAACAGCTTTATCTCTGGGTGCATTAGAAGCAAGCAGAATACACATGTTATAAAAGAGCTTTAAATTTTTTTTTTGGTTGAATGAATTTGATACTGTACAGAATTCATCCTTGACCTAGCCTTAGTAGGCTCCCCAAGTTTGGGCCTTCAAGGTTCAATGGTTCAGTGTCAGGAATAGTTTGAATTTTTAGGTTCACTTAATTAGGGCCTATTGTTGTGAATGCAATGGAGCTGGAAATCAAACGGGGTTGGTGGTAGCTGCATGATACTTCACACACTCAATCAGCCCTCTGTGGGCACTCTTTGGTTATTCTTTGTGAAAGTACCTTAAGCTGAAGCATGAAAAACAATTTATCCATGAGCATTTAAGAAAAAAAAAAACAGAAAAATATGAATGTACTAAAATACCTCCCCCAATTTTTCATCAAATTTCTCTGATACTGCACAAGATTCATCTGGAAAGTTGTGCCTTTCAGCTCCCCACGTTTGGGTCTTCTTTTATCATAGGTACTCTAAACAGGTTATAATTAGTTTAGGGTTGGTTTAGATACAGTGTTAGAATGAGATTTGTTCAAATTCATTTGATACTTGGCATAATTTGCTTTTTAACTAGCAATAGTATTTTCCCCAGGTTTGGGCCTTATCCGTTAAATTGTTTGCTGTCAGGAAAAGTTTGAATTGTTATGTTTCCTTCATTTTGACCTATATGGGTAAATGGAAATGGAACGTGAAACCAAACAGGGTTGGTGCTCGCTGCTTAAAACTGCACACACTCAATCAGTTCTATGTGGGCACTCTGGTTTCTTCCTTGTGAAAGTTTCCCGAAGCTGAAGCATGCAAAAACATCTTTATCCAAAAGTACTGTTGGAGATAACATGGAAATATACATGTACTGAACTACCTCCCCAAATTATTTGGTCAGATTTCTTTGATACTCTCTAATCCTAACGGAAACACTAGCCCTAATCTGAGTACTAACCCTAGATGTAAACCTAACCCTAATCCTAGCCCTAAACCTAGCTCTAACTTTATCACTTACCCTAAGCCAAACCCTATCCATAATGCTAACCTTAGTCCTAATCCTAATCCATAGCCTAATCCAAACCCTAACCCTACTACTCATTTTAACCCTAGCCCTCATTCTAGCTCTAACCCTAACTCAAATCATCACCCTAATACAAACCCTCAGTCTAAATCTGATCCTAATCTTAAACCAGACCCTAAAACCAGCTCTACCAGTAAACTTATACCTAAACCTAAGCCTAACACTAGCCCTAGACCTAAGCCTAATCATCAATATAGCCATAAATCTAGACCTAGACCTAAAAAACCTGAGCAGTAGCCCTAACGTAATCCTTAACCTAAAGCAAACACTAACCCTATCCATAGACCTAAACCTAGTCCTAATTCTGGCTTTCACCCTAAATATAACTCTAACCTGAACACTGACCTTAACACTATAACCAAACCTAGCTCTAAACCTGAACCTAACCCAAAACCTAATACTAACTCTAGATATAGCCATAACCCTAACCCTAAAACTAACTCTAATCAGAACCCTAGATCTAACATTAATCATAGCCTTATCCCTGGGCCTAAACCTCACACAAAACCTAGCACTATTCTGAGGCCTAATCCAACCCTAAAAATAACCATAATCTTAAATGTAGCCCTAACGGTAACCATCGCCTTAGACATAACAATAGCTCGAAGCCTAACCCTTAGCCTAAACAAAACCCTAGGCCTATTTGTAAACATAAACCTAAACCTAGCTCTAATCCTAAAAAAACTGTACTACGCATAGCTATAACCCTAACATTACCCTAACCCTAAACCTAACCCTAAGGTTAATAATAACCCTAGCCCTAAACCCAACCCTATCCATAACCCTAATCTTACACCTAATCCTCGACTTAACCTTAAACCTAACCCTTGCCCTAAACTTAACCTTAAAGCATACCATAAATAAAAATTAAACCTATCCCTGAACCTGAATTTAACCATAACCTAAACTTAACCCTAAACCTAATCTTACATCTAATCCAATACATTACTCTAAAACTAGCCCTAACCCTAATGAAAACCCAGCTGTAAACCCAACCCTAACCCTAATCATAACCATAACCCTACCTAGAACTAACACTAAACCTAACACTCCCCCAGCCCTATCCATAGCTTAAACCCTAACCATTTCATTAACCCTAACCCGAGTCTTGCCCTAATCATAACCCTAACTCTAGCCCTAACCCTAATTTTAAACCTAGCTCTAATCCTAGCCCTATTATAGCCCTTATCCTAACCATAACTCTTACCCTAAAATTAAGATTAACTATAATTTTCACACAAGTCCTATCCCTATTCTAACCCTATACCTTACCATAACCCTAACCCAAGCCCTAACCCTAGTCATAAACCTTGCCTTAGCACTAATTCTAGATCAAAACCTATCTCTAAAACTAACCCTATCCCTTACCATAACGCTAACCCAAGCCCTAACCCTAGTGATAATCCTTAGCCGTAGCATTAACCTATCTCTAAAACTAACCCTAACCTGAGACCTCAGCCTAACCCTGAAATTAGCTCTAACCATAATGCTATTCCTAATATTAGCCCTAACCCTAGCCCTAGCCCTAAAACAAAACTGAACCATACCCCTAACACTAACCCTTACCCTAGGCCAAAACCTAACCCTACACCAGCCATAACCCTAACCCTAATTTGAAACCTAACCCTAACCCTCAACCTAACCATGACCCTGACTCAAATCCAAACACTAAGCCTAGCTCTAAACATCACCCCAACCTTAAACCTAACGCTAACACTAGGCCTAGCCCTAAACTTAACCCTAAAACTAACTTTAATCGTAACCCTATTTCTTACAATAGCCATAACCATAACACTAGCTCTAAACCTAATACAAAATAAGCCTAAATCCAAGTCCTAAAACGAGCTTTAACCATAAACCTAACTGTAACCCTAGTCCTAACCTTAGCTCTAACCCTATCGCTTACCCAGATCCAAACCCTCACCCTAATGCTAACAGTATTCTTAGCACTAAACCTTAGCCTAATAAAAACCTAACTCTATTGTCGCGACCCCTTGCCCGCAAGGAAGACGCAACTCGAGAATCTTCTTTCAACAGTTTATTCAGGTCCCTGGATATTTCTTCTTCTTCCTCTCGGATGCCCCTCCCAGCCTTAATAAAGCATCCCAAGCCCCAATGCAAAGCTGCCACGTGGAACTTTCTCACAGGGTGGTGAAAAATCATGTGCCAACTTTCCCAGATAAGAAGTTGTTTGTCACAGACCACAGCGGAGCCAGCGCCATCTTGTAATGGCGACCATAATCTGCAGAAACGGCAGAAGCGGCTCACCACAGTTCCCCCTTTTCTGTTTTATTAAAACAATACAGGCGAGAGTAGAGGTCCTATCCCACTGTGCAGAAGTGGCTGCATAGTATGGCTCAGTCCCAAGGAGGGCCCTTCCCCAGATCTGAGGCCATATCAGCCGACGCCTTTTTTCGTGGGACGGGGCGTGGACGCGTCTAACCCGCATGCAATAGGACATGCTCTCCTTGAGGTCCTCGTCAAGGATCACTCAAGTGCAGTGCCTTGCCTCGCATCCTGTATCATGACGATGGTGGACGAAGGGGTATAGCTGAGGCTGAACTGCGACTGTTTATAACGACAAACAAGTTGACAGCACCCTGAAAGAAAGGCACGAACTTCAAGGCGATAGAAAAGCACTAGTGTGGAAACCCATCTGCGTGCAATGGCAGTAATACCGGCAGAGTGCAAGGGCTTTCCAACACTAAGAGAATAACAAGGAAAGTCATGTCGATCCCAGTGCAATGTTATAATAACTTGGGGTGTAATGACCATGACAAAGGTTTACTGCTTAAGATGCGCAAGCCAGACTTGAGGTGATTTGCCATTTTCTAAAGCTGCAAGAGCTTGTATGATCATAGGCTTTTCTTGTGCATGGCGAGTTTTAAGGCGACAGAGAAGCCACAAACAAAGCACAACACTGAAGCAACATATTGCCCCAAAAATGCCTACTCCCACCCACTCTTTGAAGAAGGAAAAGGCAGAAGATATCCAATCGGTGAATTGACCCAAAGTCACTGGTTCAACACGGGTACTGTTCAAAACAGCAATCTGAGTTAGTTGAGACTGGATCAAGTTTTCTGCTTCCATGGACCAGGTTCCGGATAGATATTCTCCGATGATGCGGGAGGCATTTCTGGAATCATTAAATCTGACAGAAGTTATGCATAAATGTGCACGTTGGTCAACACAACCCAAAAGCACCAAGTCGGCCAATTCTTCTACCTGAGCTTGGAGTAAATCTATTCTTTGGTTGGCAGCTAAAATCCCTGACAAAATATGTTGATTAATTGAATTTTGGGACTCAAGTATGGTAGAAGTTTGTTGAACAACTTGATTAATGGTGGCAGCAGTTTGTACTTGACTGGCCATGGCCACTCCGGCCGTAACCGCTGCAGCAGCAGACACTGCCACAGCTGTCACTATAGCTGCCATAATTCCAAAATCCCTGCGGACTCTAAGTAGCTCAATAATGGGGAATTTATCTGGGTCCGCAGTGACTGGGATTGGGACAAAGGTTGGAATTTTCATAACCACTGCTACAGTCCAAGAACCATTCCAACACTCAGATAAGAGACAGGTAACACTAGAACAATCCAGCATCCCTGACGATGTGTCATTAGTCAAAAGGAGCAAGAATGGGGATTGGACGCAGACCATCGCAGGGGGCAATGTGGCATTATATAGCAAAAAGTTGAACGAAACAGATGTAAGTCTATTACCCCGTTCACTCTCGCGAACAGTACCAGAAACATTAGCCAGCCAGCTTCTGACTCCCAGCAATTGAGCCAATGCAGAAATATCAGCTGATTTGAGGGGCTTGGGCATATCCCAAGCCTCTCAGTGATTGATCTGATAGCTGCACCGGCCACCCCTTTGACCAGTCCTTTTGTGCAATTATACTACGATCTGCTCCAGTATCGAGCAATCCCAAAATTGATTTGCCTTCTATGGTTAAGTTTAAAGTAGGACGGTCATTCATATCTAAGGACAAATAAACAGAATTCCCTCCAGTAACTCCAATCTCATCACTTGTCCTTGAAAAGGAATCAGCAGAAAAGCGGGTATGCAGGCTGGGTAGAAGTAACAATTGGGCAATCCGATCTCCTGGGGAAATAGATACAATGCCCCTTGGAGCTTCCACCATAACTTTTATTGTCCCTACAGTATCAGGGCTAATAACTCCAGGAAAGACATGAAGACCTTGCAAAGTAGAAGATGCACGTCCAATTAGCAAACCTACAGTGCCAGGCGGTAAAGGCCCTTTGAACTCAGTTTCCACCAATTGGACTCCCATCTTAGGTGTTAATACGAGTCTGGAGGTGGAACAGAGGTCCAATCCCGCGGCACCTGTAGTGGCTCTCCGCGTCTCATGGGATGGCGTAGAGATGGCCATGTCTCGGGTTTGGGTGTGACATTCTCCATTGCCCCATATATTTGTGGGCCCTGGGGTCGGGGGCCCCTTCGGCCGTTTTTTGGCCCAGCTGAAATAGGCTGCCCATGGATGTCCCTCATTGATCTACACTCTTTTGCCCAATGCTTCCCTTTTTTACATTTTGGACACAGCCCTGGTTG
Organism: Marmota monax; assembly: GCF_021218885.2. NCBI lineage: Eukaryota > Metazoa > Chordata > Mammalia > Rodentia > Sciuridae > Marmota > Marmota monax. Next base: position 13,305 of record NW_026691938.1, read on the forward strand.
ACGAAAGCCATTGGAAGGGCCACCGTGAGGGGGTCCAGTAAAATTATCTTTTTTAGGACATTCACGTCTGAAATGACCGGGCTGACCACAATGGAAGCATGTTCCGGCACCAGGATTGCCCCTTTTTGCCACCCGAAGGACAGCAGCTGCAAGACCTGCATTAGTTAAAGGTCCTCCAATCTCTCTACACACTTTCATCCATGCTTCTATGCCCTTATTTTTATAAGGAGTGATTGCCGCTTTACATTCCTTGGTGCATTGTTCAAAGACCAATTGCTTGATAAGGGGCATGGCTCTATCAGGATCCCCAAAAATCTTTCCAGCAGCATCCACCATCCTTGCTACAAAATCTGAAAAAGGTTCTGTAGGGCCTTGTAGAATCTTGGTCAAATTGCCAGACACCTCTCCTCTATTTGGAAGCGACTTCCATGCCCGAATACAAATATTGTTAATTTGATCATATGCCTCAAGAGGAAATCCTGTTTGTTGATTTGCAAATCTACCCTGTCCCAAGAGCATATCCTTGTCCCAATGGGGGTGTCCCGCTGCATGGTTTTGGGCGGCCTGCTCTATTGCGCCCTCTAGCACGAATGCTCTCCAGTCCAAATATTTACCCGGGGAAACGCAAGCCCGAACAAGGCTAGCCCAATCAGAGGGAGTCATACAGTATCTAGACAGATTTTCCACCTGAGTCAGCGTGAAGGCGGCATCCACCCCATAAGTGCGTACAGACTCCGCCAGGGTCTTCACAATTTTAAAATCTAAGGGTTCATGGACTCTTCCCCTGTTGTCATCCTGAAAAACTGGATAAGCAAGACCCATCTCAGCGTGAACAGCCCTCCATGTTTGGGCATGGAAAGCTCTTCCCGAAATGCCCCCGCCATCCGGCGGTGGATCCGGGGAATGGCTTTTCTTGAGCCCTTGCTTATCTGTGTTCCCTTCTCCTACAGCTAAACTCCCTAGCTGACGAGACAGCCTCTCGAGCTCTTCCTCCTCATCCTCCTCCTCCTCTGACCCACTTTCGCATGGGGGTGTACGCAGCGTACTGAGATCTGGATACAACCGTTTCCTCCCCCGTCTCATGCTCCGCACACTCCCATCCTCCCGAGTCACTTCACTTTCTGCCATCTCCGATTTTTCCTCATGCAATCGCTCTAAAACCTCCTGTCCTTTAGTAAGTGCTTCCTGACATCTATCATCTGTAAGGCAACTACGGACCATTTTCCAAAGGGGTATCACCCCACCCTCTAATATGCCCTGCTCAGAAGCAAAGTCAAGATCTTTGCCTAATTTATCCCAACTAGGCACAGTAAGGCTGCCCAAAAATGCGAACCACGGTGCAGCGATATCTATCTTCTGTAAAAATCTCTGTAAAGTACTATGTTTCACTTCCAGTCCCTTGGAATGTAACAGGCCATCTAGGGCCAGGAGAAGCGGACTTGAAGATGCGGCACCCATGACACAACAACAAAGGAAGCACAAAAAAAAGAAAGCGAAAGTAGGAGCGAAAGTACACAGTGCAGCTGCAATAAAATGTAAGGCTCTCTCTTTCATTACAGAGGAGCTGTCCTGCTTTGGTCGCGGATCCCACTTACTAGGGACTAACCCCGCTTTGATCGCGGATCCCACTTACCTGGGACTAACCCCGCTTTGATCGCGGATCCCACTTACCTGGGACTAACAGGTGCACCACCCCTGACTGTTGAAAGTTCTGGTTCCCGGGTCTCGGCGCCACTTGTCGCGACCCCTTGCCCGCAAGGAAGACGCAACTCGAGAATCTTCTTTCAACAGTTTATTCAGGTCCCTGGATATTTCTTCTTCTTCCTCTCGGATGCCCCTCCCAGCCTTAATAAAGCATCCCAAGCCCCAATGCAAAGCTGCCGCGTGGAACTTTCTCACAGGGTGGTGAAAAATCATGTGCCAACTTTCCCAGATAAGAAGTTGTTTGTCACAGACCACAGCGGAGCCAGCGCCATCTTGTAATGGCGACCATAATCTGCAGAAACGGCAGAAGCGGCTCACCACACTGTATAAACAGTCCTAACCCTAGCCTTCATTCT
>NW_026691939.1:0-64431 GCF_021218885.2 Marmota monax
ATGATAGGGCAAGGGTTAGGGTCAGGGTTAGAATTATGGTAAGGGATAGGGTTAGAACTAGGGATAGGGCTAGTGTGAGAGTTAGAGTTAGTGATATGGCTAAAATTAGAGTTAGGGTTTTGCATAGGGGTAATTAGGGCTAGGATTAGGGCTAGGGTTAGTGTTCAGCTTAGGCCTAGCGATAAGGATAGGGTTAAGTTTAAGTTTAGGATAAAGAATGGCATTATAGCTAGGTTTAGACATAGGGTGAGGGTTAGAATTACAGTTAGGGTTCGGGTTGGGGTTAGGGTTATGATTAAGGCAAGGTTTAGGACTAGGATGAGGCTAGTGTTCATTTTAAATTCAGGACTATGATTAGTGCTAGTGCTAATACCAGGTCTAGGGTTATGGTTAAATATAGTTTTAGGGTTAGGCTTATGGCATCTAGTGTAAGGGTTAGGTTTACTTTAAGAGTCAGGTTTAGAGCTCGGGGAATTATTAGGATAAGGATTTTTCTTAGGTAAGGATTTAGGTTTATGGCTCAAATTAGCATTAGGGTTAGGGTTAGGGTATAGTTAGGGTTTGTTTTAAGGTTCATGTTTGGTTTAAGGTAATTGATACAGTTAGCGTTAGTGATAGGGTTAGTTTAAGCTTAGGGTTTGCATTAGGATAATGGTTATGGTTAGGGTAACTGATAGGGTTAGAGATTAGATTAGAACCAGAGTTAAGGTTAGGAATATGCCTTGAGTTATGGTTACAGTTAGTGTTAAAATTAAGGTTAGGTTTAGGGTTAGAGTTATGTTTAGCATAAAGGTTAGGTTTTGAGCAAGGGTTAGGGCTAGGTTTAGGGTTAGGTCTAGGGATAGGATTACGGTAGGTTTAAGATTAGGGTTAGAGTTAGGACTAGGGTTTTCATTAACGTTAGGGTTAGGGTTAAGGTAATGGATAGGGTTAGTTTAAGGTTTGATTTGGTTTTAGAGTTAGAATTATTGATAGTTTTAGGATTAGAGCTATGGTTATGTTTAGGTTTATGGTTAGGTTTATGGTTTGATTTAGATTTAGGGCTATTCTGAATGTTAATTTTAGGGTTATGTCTCTGGTTAGTTTTCCAGTTAGAGTTAGGGTTAACATAAGGTTTCTGGCCAGGATTGTCAATAAGTTTAGGTTTAGGGTTAGGGTAATGGGTAGGATTAGAGCTCGGTTTAGGGCTAGTTTAAGTGTAGGATTTGGGCTAGTGTTAGAGTGAGAGTTAGGGAGAGGTCTAGGTTTATGTTTAGGGTAAAGTTTAGACTTTGACTGTCTTAGGAATAAGGTGAGGGCTAGGGTTAAGTATACGGCTAGTGTTAGGGTTAGGGTTATGCTTAAGGCTAGGTTTAGGCCTAAAATTAGGTCTATGTTTAGTGTTAGGTTTAGGTCTAGGGTTAGGGCTATGGGTAATGTAAGATCTAGGGTTATGATAGGGCTAGTTTTAAGGTTAGGGTTATGGCTGGGTCTAGAATTAGGCTTAGGTTTTGGTTAGTTTCAGGTTTAGAGGTAGGTTTAGTGTTAAAGGCAGGGTCAAAGTTTGGGTTAGAGTTAAAGTTACAGGGTTACAGCCAGAATTAGGAGTAGGTTTAAGTCAAGGGTTTGAGTTCGTGTTTTGGTGAGGAAAAGGTTTCTTTAGGGCTAGGACTAGGATTTTGTTTAGGTCTAGAGCTAGAGTTCAGGCTAGATTAAGGATTAGGTTTAGGTTTAGGTTAGGTTTGGGTTAGGTTAAAGTTTAGTCATGGTTAGTGTTACAGATAGGGCGAGGGTTATCTTAGTGTTAGTGTTACAGTTAGGGCGAGGGTTATCATTAGGGTTAGGATTAGGTTTATACCTAGAGCTAGTGGTAAGGTTAGGTTTAGGCATAAGTTTACAAGTAGGGCTAGTGTTAGGTTTTGGTTTAGGGTTAGGGTCAGGTTTAGCCCTAGGGTATATGTTATGGTCAGAATAAGGGTCAGGGTTAGGGTTAGGGTTTGGGATAGCAGTAGAGCTAGAATGAAATCTAGGGTTAGGACTATTGATAGGGTTAGGATTTGGTTAGCCTAAGGATTAGGGATAGGTCTAGGTTTACCATTAGGTTTAAGGTTTTGCTCAGGGTAAGGCATATGTTTAGGGCTAGGGTTAGGTTTATGGTTAGGGTTAAAGCTAGGTTTAGGGCTCAGATTAGGACTAGTTTTTGTGTGAGGTTTAATGCTAGGGTTAGGGCAATGGCTAATATAAGAACTAGGGTTACAACTACAGTTAGAGGTAGGGATAGGTGCAGTGTTAGGGTTAGGTTTAAGATTCGGGTGATATTTATAGCTAGGGTTAGTGTTAGGATATCAGTCAGGTCAGCGTTAGGTTTAAGGTTAGGTTTAGAACTGAAATTAGGGCTAGGGTTACTGTTAGGGTTCAGTTTAAGTTTAGGGTGGTGTTTAGAGCTAGGATGAGTGTTAAAACATAATTCAGGTTCAGGGTTATTTTTAAGGTTATGATTAAGACTTGAATTAGGGCTAGGTTTAGATGTAGGTGTACTGCTAGGGTTTGTTTTAAGTTAAGGTTAGGGTTAGGCCTGTTGCTCGATTTTGTTTTAGTGCTATGGTTAGGGTTAGAGCTAGTTTTATGATTGGCTTTAGGGTTAGGGCTAGGGTTATGTTTAGGTTTAGAATTAAGGCTAGATTCAAGGATTCGGGCTAGGTTTCGTGTTAGATATAGGTCAAGAATTAGGCTAGGAGTAATGTCAGGTCAAGGTTTTATTAAGTGATATTTTTAGGGTTAGGTTTATGGCTAGGACAAATTAAAGTGTTAAGTTTAGGGAAAGGGTCAGAATAAGAGCTGGGGTATTATTAGGGTCAGAGTCAGGCTTCGGGTTCGGGTTAGGTTAAAGTTTAGAGTTAAGGCACAAATTAGCATTAAGGTTAGAATTAGGGATAAGGTAATGGATAGTGTTAGGTTTAGGGTTCAGGATAGTTTAAGATAGTGATAATTTTATTGTTATGCTTGGGGTTAGCATTAGGTTTATGGTTATCATTAGGGTAATTTATAGGGTTAGATGTAGGGTTAGGGCTAGGGTTATGATTAAATTGAGGGCAAGAATTAGGGTGAGGGTCAGGGTTAGGGTGAGGGTTACAGTTAGGATTAGGTTTAGGGTATGGTTTAGGGTTTGAGGTAGGATTTTTGCTATGGCTAAGATTTATTTAGAGTTTGGTCTAGGTTTATGGTCAATGTTAGTGTTACAGTTAGAGCGACAGTTATAATTAGGGTTAGGGTAATAGGTTTAGATGTCAGGTTAAAGATAGGGTTAGGTTTAGGTTATCCTTAGGTTTAGGTTTAGAATTAGGGTTAGGATTTGAGCTAACTTAGATTTAGGGTTAGGGTTAGGTTCACTGTTATTTCTAGGATTAGGTTTTGGTTTAGGGTTAGGGTACGTTTATCTTTAGGTCTAGTGTTATCATTAGGTTAAGTTTAGGGTTAGGGTAGTGGGTAGGGTTCAAGCTAGGGTTTGGGCTAGGGTTAAGGTTAGGATTAGGGCTGGGATTAGGCTATGATTAGGCCTTGGGTTAGTGTTAGGTTTAGGTTAAGTGTAATGCCTAGGGATTGAGCTAGCTTAAGGGCTAAGTTGAGGGTTAAGGTTACAGTCAGGGCTAGGTTAGGGTTAGGGTTACCATTAGTTTTAGGGTTATGGTTAGTGTAATGGACAGATATGGAGCTAGGCTTTGGGCTATGGTTACAGTTAGGATTAGGGCTAGAATTAGTGAGGTTTAGGGTTTTGACTAGGGTTATGTTGAGGGTAAGGTTTAGGGTTTGAGCTACAGTTAAGGCTAGAAAAAGGGTTAGGGTTACATTTAGGGTTAGGGCTGGTTTTAGGGTTATAGTTATGCTTAGGGTTAGGTTTAGGGCTGTAATTATGGCTAGGTTTTTTGTGAGGTTTAGGGCTTTTGTTCGGTATATGGATAATGTTAGAGCTAGAGTTATGGTTATGGCTAGATTTAGAGTTCGTCTAGTGTTAGGGTCAGTTTTTGGGTTAGGATAATACTTAGAGTTAGGGTTTTTGTTAGGGTAATTGTCAGGGTTCAGGTTAGGATTAGATTTAGTGTCAGGTCTAGAATGAGGACTAGGGTTTGGTCTAGGGTTAGAGTGTGTTTGGTTTGGTTAAGGGATATTGTTAGGGCTAAGGCTAGGGTTTTGGCTATATTTAGGATTAGGTTTAGGTCTATTGCTAGTGTTAGTGTTAGGTTAGTGTTAGGGTTACTGATAGGGCTAGTGTTAGGTTTTGGATAAAATTTAGGGTCAGGTTTAAAACCTAGGTTTAGTGTTAGGGTCAGAATAAGGGTCAGGGTTTGGGTTAGGGTTTGGGTTAATTTTAGAATAAGAATGAGGGATAAGGTTAGTACCAGGAATGAAGTTAAGGTTTGGGGTAGGCATAGAATTAGGGTTAGGACTAGGGTAGCAATAGGGTAAGGGTTTGACTAAGTGTAAGAAATAGGGTTTGAGCTAGGATTAGGACTAGGGATAAGGCTAGGATTAGGGCCAGGGTTAGAGTTAGGGTTAAAGTTAGGGATAAGATTGAATTAGGGCTAGGTTTTGTGTTATGTTTAGGGCTATGTCTAATTTAGGAACTGACATTATGATTAGGGCTAGTTTTGGGGTTAGGTTTAGGGCGAGGTCTAGTGTTAGGATTAGGTTTATTGATAGGGTGATGTGTAGAGATAGGGTTAATGTGTTAATGTCAGAGACATGTTCAGTAGTAGTTTTAGGTTAAGATTAGGACTCAAATTAGTTCTAGGCTTAGGGCTAGAGTTAAGGTTAGGGTTTGGTTTAAGTAAAAGTTTAGGGTTAGTGTTATGGTTCAGTTTTGTTTTAGGTCTAAGCCTATGGTTAGGGCTTGTTCTAGGATTAGCATTAGGGTTAGTGCTAGTGTTAGGGTTAGGTTTAGGTGTAGAATTAGATTTAGATTTAGTGTTAGATTTAGATCGAGGGTTAGGGCAAGGTTTAAGGTTAGGGCTAGTGTTATTCTAGACTATGGCTAGGAATAAGTTTACGGTAAGTGATAGGGTTAGAATTAGGGCTAGGGCTAGGGCAGACTAGTCTTGAAGCTAGGGTTATGATTAGGTTTATAATTAGTGGTAGGGTTAGTGTTAGGGTTAGTCCTAGGGTTAAGGTTATGGCTAGAGTTAGTGTTAGAGTTAGGGTTTGGGTTAGGTTTAATGTAAGCACTGGGATTATGACTAGGTTTAGGGCTAGGGAAAGTGTTAGAATTAGGGTTAGGGTTATGATTAATGCCCTATACCTAGCCTTAATCAAAACTGTAACCCTAAACCTAGCACTAGTCCTAAGTATAAACCTCACTCTACCTCTAAACCTAGCTATGATACATCCCTTACCCTAAACCCTAAACCTAGTCCTAATGCTAGGAGTAAGCTGAACACTAACCCTAGTTCTAAACCTTGCCCTTATTTAGCTCTAACCCTAAAACTAACCATAACCCTAGCCCTAAGAGTAACTCTAACTCTCACCCTAGCCTTATCCTTAGTGTGATCCTTATCATTTACCATAACCCTAAACCCAGCCCTAACCCTTACCCTACCATTAGACCTAGCCCTAACCCTAGATCTAATCCTAACTCCAAGTCTTAACATAACCCTCAGCCTAAACCTAACACAAACACTAGCCCTGACACTAACGCTCATCATATAACCTAGGTCTAAAACAAAACTGTGCAATAGAGGCTCAGGATATGGTTCAAGTGGTAGTGCATTCACCTGGCATGCACGGGGTGCTGGGTTTGATCCTTAACAACAATAAAAATACAATTATAAAAAGATGCTGTGTCCACCAAAATCTAAAAAAATAAAAATATTAAAAAATTCTCTCTCTTTCTCTCTAAAAAAAATCTGAGCAATACTCCTAACCTTAAACATTAACATAATCTAAACCCTAACACTACACCTAGACTTAACCCAAGCCCTAATTCGAGTCCTTACCAAAACCTTAAACTAACTCTGACCCTGAATCATATCCTAACACTCACCCTAGGTCTAAACACCATCCTAATCTTAAACTGAACCCTAACAGTAACCCTAGCATTAAATTAAGTCATAACCCTAACCTTAAAACTAACCTTAACACTGACTCATTTCCTAACAGTCACCCTAGCTCTAAAGACCACCCAAAACTTAAACTGAACCCTAACAATAATCCTAGGATTATTTGAGACCTAACCCTAACCCTAAAACTAACACTGCCTCTGAATCATATTCTACTACTAACTTAGCTATAAATATCACCTTAACATCAAACCTAACCCTAACACTAGACCTATACCTAGTGTATAACCCTAATTGTAACCCTAGTTCTTATATTATCCATTGCCATAACATTAGCCCTAACCCTAACACAAAAATTAGCCCTAATCTGAGCCCTAAACCTAGATTTAACCCTAACCCTAACTCTAGCCCTAACCCTACTCTAAGCCTATCCCTTACTCAAAGTGAAACCCTATCCCTAATGTTAACCATAGACCTATCCCTAATCCTTAAGCTAACCAAAACCCTAACTCTATTAATAGTCATAACCCTACCCTCACTCTATCTCTAAACCTATTCCAAACCCTAATGTTAACCCTGACCATTTTTTTTCACCCTAACAGTAATCCTAGGTCTAATCCCTGCCCTAACCCTAGACCAAACCCTAATACTAACTCTAGACATAAACAAAATCCTAAATCTAGCCTTAACTGTAGCCTTAGACCTAAACAGAAACCTATCCCTAGCCCTTAAAGTAACCTTTAAGCTAACACAAACACTAACCCAACCCCTAGACATAAACCTAGTTCTAATTCTGGCTGTAAACCTAATTCTACTTCTAACCCAAACACTGACCCTGCCTTTAAGAGTAAACCTACCTCTAAACCTGACCCTAACAAAAATCTAAACCTAACACTAGACCTAGCCAAAATCCTAACCCTAAAACTAGCCCTAATCATAACCCTAGCTCTTACATTACCCACAGCCCTAACCCTAGGCCTAAACCTAACACAAAACCTAGAGCTAATCCTAGGCCTAAACATAACCCTAACCCTAACCCTAAACTAACACTTGATTAGTCATAACCATAGCTCAAAGCCTAACTCTTATCCTAAACATAAACCTACACCTATCCCTAAATATACCCCTAACACCAGCCCTAATGCTAAACTTAACCCTAGCCCTAAACCTAGCTCTAAACCTACCCATTACCCTAAAACTCACCCTAAACCTATTGAAAACCCTAGGCCTAACCCTAACCCTAAACTTAAACAGAAAACTAACATTAGACCTAACCCTAAACCTCCTACACTCACCATAGTCCTAACTCTAGCTCAAACCCTAACCCTTACCATAAACCTAAACATAACCATTGCCCTAAACCTCAATCTAACACTAACCATAACCCTATGCCTACATCTAACCATATCCATTACTCTAACCCTAACTCTAACCATACTCTAATCTTATCCCTAGACCTAACTCTAAACCTAACCTTGCCCAGCCCTAACCCTAGCTCAAAACCTAACCCCTATGCTAAACATAACCCTAACATAAACCCTAGTTTTAATCCTAACCCTAACCCTAACTCAAGACCTATTCCTAACCATAACCCTAGCCCTAAACTTAGCTCTAACCCTATCCATTATGCTAACCATTACCCTTTACCCAAATGCTAACCCTAGGCCTAACACAAACACTATCACTAAACCTACCCCTATCAATTACTTTAAACCTAACGTGAACCATAAATAAAAAACTATCATTACGCTATCCCTGCCTAATAATTATTTGAGCCCTAATGATAAACACTAACCTCAACCAAATTCTAATCTAATCCTGACCCTAATAATTCACCTAGCTCTAAATCTGACATTTAGCCCTAAACCTAACCCTTACACTAGACCTAGCCATAAACCTAATCCTAAAACTTTTTTCTCCTCAACTGTAACCCCACACCTGATATTAGCCCTAGCCCTAATCCTAGCTCTAACCCTAACAAAAACCCCAGCCCTTATCCTAGCCCTAAACCTAGATTAATCTTAACCCTAAACCTAACCCTAACACTAACCCCAATACTAATCCTAGCCCTAATCTTAGCCAGAATTTCACCCTATCTTTAAACCTAACCTTAACCCTAGATCTAAGAATATATATAACTCTCACACTAGACCTATAACTAGTTCTTACCCTATCCCTTAATGTAACCCTAACCCTAGCTCTAAACTTAGTCCTAACCTGTGCCCTATCCTTAGCCCAAGCACTAAACTTAGAGCATAATCTATCTCTAAATCTAACACTAACCTGAAGCCTAAGCCTAACCCTAACCCTAGCCCTAACCCTAACACTAATCCTAAAACTAGCCCTAATCCTAGCCCAAGGCCTAAAACAAAACCGAGACATAAGATCTATTCCTAACCATTAAACTAAACCAAACCCTAACCATACACCTACACCTAACCCTAGTGCTAATTCGAGTTTTAAGCTGAACCGTAAAACTAACCCTGACACTGACTCTGACACTAACACTAACCTAGCTCTAAACATCACCCTAATCCTAACACTGACCCTAACACTAACCTAGCCCTAAACTTAACCCTAAAATTAGCCCTAATCTTAACCCTTATACTTACATTAGTCATAATCTTAACCCTATCACTAACTTAACCCAAATCCTACCCTTAATCTGAGCCCTAACCTGAGCTTTAACCCCAACCTTAACCCTAAACCTAGCCCTAGTGCTAATCATAACCATAACCCTAGCCCTACCCTATACATTACCATAACAATAACCCTAATCCTAATGCTAACCCTAGTCCTAAACCTAACCCTATCTCAAATCCTATCCCTATCCATTTCCCTAAACCAAACATGAACCCTAATTCTGAGCCTCTCATTACCCTAACCCTTACCCTAATGCTAATTCAATCCCTAACTTTAAGCCTGAACCTATTCCAAGCCCTAACCTAGACCTTCACCTTAATAATACCCCTAGCCCTAAACCTGACCCTAACCCTAAACCTAAACCTTACACTTTTCGTACCCATAATCCTAACCCTAAAACTATCGTTAAACATAATTCTAGACTTGAAACTAGCCATACTCCTAATCCTAGCCCTAACCCTAAAACAAACACTAGCCCTCATCCTAGTCCTAAACCTAGCCTTAATCATAACCCTAATCCTAATCCTTATTCTAAACATCACCCTACCTCTAAAACTAACGTAACACCATCCCTTACCATAAACTAAATCCTAAATCTAACCCTAATTCTATGCTTAAACTGAACACTAACCATAGACCTAATCCAAGCCCTAATTTATCCCTATCCCTAACCCTAACCCTAAGCCTAACTCTATTCATAAAACTAGCCCTAACCCTATCACTAGCTGTAAAACAAAAACGAGCAATAGTCCTAACCCTAAACCTAACATAAACCAAACCCTAAAACTACACCTAGACATAACCATAGACTAAATTCGAGTCCTAACCATAACCTTAAAACTATACCTGACACTGACTCATATGCTAAACACACCCTAGCTTGAAACACCATCCTAAACATAAACCTAAAATTAACAGTGACCCTAGCCCTTATTTGAGTCCTAAACCTAATCCTGACCCTGACTCATATCCTAAAACTAACCCTAGCTCTAAATATCACCCTAAACTTAAACTTAACCCTAACACTAAAACTACACCTACCCCTAGCCCTAAACCTAAAACTAACCCTAATTGTAACCCTAGTTCTTATATTAGTGATTGCCTTAACCCTAGTCCTAACCCTAACACAAAACTAGCCCTAATCCAAACCCTAAACCTAATTTTAACCCTAACACTACCCTAAATTTAGCCCTAAACCTAGCTAAAAACCTATCCCTTACCCTAAGTGAAACCTTAACCCTAATGGTTAACCTAGACCTATTCCTAATCCTTAGGCTAACCAAAATCCTAACCCTATTATTAGTCCTGACCCTAGCCCTCATTCTAGCTGTAATCCTATCCCAAACCCTTTCACTAACCCTGACCCTAAAACAAACCCTAGGTCTAAAACTGACCCTAAAACTAGAGCAAACCCTAACACTGGCCATACCGCTAACTTATACCTAAATCTAATCCTAACCCTAGCCCTAAGACTAATTCTAACTCTCACACTATCCCTATCCCTACTTCTATGCCTATCCATTACCATAATCCAGCCCTAGCCCTAACCCTTGCCCTATCCTTAGTCCTATCTCTAACCCTAAATCTAACTCTAACTCAAAATCTAACCCTAACCCTAAGCCCAAGCCAAACACTAAAACTAGCCCTAATGCTAATGCTAATGATAAAACTATCCCTAATCCTAACCCTAGCAGTAAAACAAACTGAGCAATAGCCCTAACCATAAACCTTAACTTAAACCAAACCTTAACACTACACCTAGACCTAATCATAGCCTTAATTCGAGCCCTAACCCTAACCTTAAATCTAACCCCGAACCTGACTCATATCCCAATGCTCACCCTAGCTCTAAACACCCTCCTAACCTTAAACTGAAACCTAAAAGTAAACCTATTCCTAATTCAGGTCCTAACCCTAACCCTGACCCTGATTCATATCCTAACACTAACCCTAGGTCTAAATATCATCTTAACCTTAAACCTAACCCTAACACTAGACCTACCCCTAACCCTAAACCCAAAACTAACCCTCATTGTAACCCTAGTTCTTACACTAACCATTTCCCTATCATTAGCCCAAGCCCTAAGCCAAAATCCAGCCCTAATCCAAGCCCTAAACCTAGATTTAACCCTAACCCTAACTCTAGCCCTAACACTAGCTCTAAGGCTATCGCTTACCCTATGAATAACGCAAATCCTAATGGTAGCCCTAGACCTATGCCTAATCCTTAGGCTAATCAAAATCCTAACCTTATTAGTAATCTTGACCCTAGCCCTTATTCTATCTCTAATCGTATCCCAAACTTGAATGCAAACCTTGACCCTTATACTGACCCTAAAACAAACCCTAGTTCTAAACCTGACCCTAACACTAGACTGAAACCTAACACTAGCCCTTGACTCAAACCTAATCCTAAATCTAGCCTTAACTCTAGACCTAGACCTAAACAAAAACCTAGTCCTAGCTTTAACAATAACCCTTACCATAACCCAAACACTACCCCTCCCCCTAGACCTAAACCTAGTCCTAATTCTGGCTGTAACCCTAACTTGAACTCTAACTCAAACACTGACTCTTCCTTTAACCGTAAACCTACTTCTAAACCTGACCCTAACTGAAAATCTAAACCTAACACTAGACCTTGGCCTAACCCTGACCCTAAAACTATCCCTAATCATAATCCTAGCTCTTACATTTCCCACAGCTTTAAACATAGGCCTAAACCTAACACAAAACCAAGAGCTAATCCTAGGCATTAACTTAGCCCTAAGCATAACCCTGATGCTAACCATAACCTTACCCAAATCTAACCCTCGCCTTAGTCCTAACCATAGCTCAAAACCTAACCCTTACTATAAACATAAACCTAGAACTATCCCTGCATCTAACCCTAAATCTAGTCCTAATTCTAACCGTAACCCTAGCCCTAACCCTAGCTCTAAACCTCCCCATTACCCTAAACCTAACCCTAAATGTAACCCTAGTCTAAACTCTAACCATAATCCTAAACCCTAAACAGAAAACTAACCTTAGACCTAACCCTAAACTAATACTCGCTATAGCCCTAACCATAGATCAAACCCTAAGCCTTACCATAAACCCAAACATAACCATAGACCTAACCCTAACCCTAAACTTAAATCTAGCCCTGTCCCTAAACCTAAACCTACATCTAACAGTATTTATTACACTAACCCTAACCCTAAACTTAATTATAACCATTCCACTAACCCTGACTCTAATCCTAAACCTACTGTAATCCTATCCCTAAACATAACCCTGAGCCTAACCCTTGCTCTAACACTAATCATAGCTCAGAACCCAACTCTTACACTAAACATAACATTATCTCTAACCATAGTTCTAACCCATACCCTAACACTAACTCAAGACCTAATCCTAACCATGAGTCTAGCTATAAAGTTAACTCTAACTGTACCCATTACCCTATAATTCTAGTCCTAACCCTATCTCAAGACCTAATCCTAACCATAACCCTAGCCCTAAACTTAACTCTAACTGTATCCATTACCATAAACATAACCCTTTCCCTAATGGTAACCCTAGGCCTAACCCTAAACCTATCACTAAACCTAACCTTATTAATTACCCTAAACCTAACCTTCACCCTAAATCTAAACCTATCATTACCCTAACCGTAACCCTAGGGCTAATTTGAGCCCTAACCCTAAATAAAACCTAAAAGAAACCCTAACCATGACCCTGACCCTTATAATTCACCTGGCTATAACCTGACCCTTATCTTAAACCTAATCCTTACATTAGACCTAGCCAAAACCTAACCCTAAAACTATCTATAACCATAACCCTAGACCTGACATTAGCCCTAGATATAATCCTAGCCCTAACCTGAACACAAACCCTAGCCCATATTAGCACTAAACATAGCCTTAATCATAACCCTAACCTTAAACTTAGGCCTAACTTAAAACCTTTCATATCCCTAATCTTAAACCTAACTCAGCCCTATCCCTAACCCTAACCCTAACTCTGTTGAGAGCCACAGCCAAAGGGGCCCCAGCAAACTTCCAGCTGCCAGCAAACTTCCAGCTGCTGGCTGATGATTGGCTCACAGCAGGAGCCACTTGTTAAAAGAAACTAACTTTATTTTTAGAACCACACACGACAAACAAAATAGTCTCTCAGGAAAAACCCTCAGAGCCTCAACTGCCACCACCGGCTTTCCCCAAGCCTCTCTCTCCCACACAAGCTTCTCTCCACCTCCCACAATCCTCCTGCTCTTGAGGCCGATTGGCTGGGTCACGTGGGCGGAGCCAAAAAAGTCCCCCAATGAGCAGCTCCGTGGTCTGAAAGGGCAGGGAAACAGCCCAATGAGCATCACCGCAGAGGAGCCAATCAGCTAGATGTTGCTGGGGCCGAGGAACCAATCAGCTAGATGTTGCTGGGGCCGCTGTGAGCCAATCATCAGCCAGCAGCTGGAAGTTTGCTGGCAGCTGGAAGTTTGCTGGGGCCCCTTTGGCTGTGGCTCTCAACATCTCCCCCTCTCTGTTTAAACAACAAGCATGTGGCTTAGGGACCGTGCCTGTTAGGCAGTCCAATTCAACATATGGTCCTTACCCGTCATCGGATGAACTGACCTCTAGGCGTCAGCCTCCTGTCTTAGGTTGGTACCACTGCAATTGGATCATACCCGTCACTGACTACCGGTCCAGCATACAGCCATACTTGTGGATAGGCCTTTGCACCTGTGGGGGGGTGAGGTTCTTTGCCTCACCTCTCTTGGCCCCCAAATTTTAGACCATCACTAGTAGAGGAGGATGCAAAATGCCATGACATTAAGCCAATTGAGGGCTCCTTTGAAAAATTGTACCACCGGTGACATCATCAGCAAAAATACCCCAACACTACCACAAGTCGCTGCACCAACAGATAGTTCACAATGCATACAGGTGAGCTCACAATGTGTCCAGGCAAGTTCTGCAAGCAGTTCAGTGATGGCTATTGTAGAAGCTGTAGATTGGTTTTATCTTTGACTTCACCAGCACTGGGATGAAGATAGGAATTCTGGCAATAATGGCTAAAGAAAAAATTATGTAACATTACAGAAGGCACTAAAAGAAAACAATTTTCTTAACAATTTACATTGTCTTCACCGGCACTGGGATGAAGATAGGAATTCTGGCAATAATGGCTAAAGAAAAAATTATGTAACACTACAGAAGGCACTAAAAGAAAACAATTTTCTTAACAATTTACATTATCTTTAAGAGAATTATTAAATATAATGAAAAGGAAAGGTGAAAGTAAACAAACAGATCTGTTAACCTTCTTTTTTGTTTACATATTAAAACAATCCTCAACAGTTGTTTACCCAATTTAAATTAAACCATATAAATCACGTGAAAAAAAAATATTTGGATCCATTTTATCATGAGCGCTCATCATATATGATATATGGACATACGTACATTCAAACATATAACACAAAACACAAGTGTGCACACATAATATAATACATACAACACATAACATTATAGTAAAGGCCTTATAACTTTTTACAGGTGAAATCTCCATTGCAATGCTTAAAAACTCTATAGTCAAAAAATAGAACTGATCAGCAAAACATTAACCTAGGTCTGTATGAGCTCAAAAAAGAAAATAGAACTTCATGATATGGCAAAGGGCAATAATAAAATAGATATTGAAAAAAGCATCCTGGTTCTGTTGCAGATGTAAGAATAGCCAAACTGGAGTTTTGGATATCAGTTGTTATGGATTTGAGCCAAATCATCTTCTTTTTGGTCTGTAGAAATCGCTTTAGTTAATCTTTCTGGAATCCAAATCGGCTGCTGTTCTCCCTGTGGAAACACATAAACAGACCCCCGACTCCAGACAATCACTGGGTCAGGACCTTGGTTAATCTCTCTGGAATCCAAATCGGCTGCTGTTCTCCCTGTGGAAACACACAAACAGACCCCCGACTCCAGACAATAACTGGGTCAGGACCTTTCCATTGTCCTGTTAGAATATCCTTCCAAAGTACCTTGGGCTTATGTACATTTTTTGGACACATATGCCTTTCCGCAGCACTAAGTCCTGATGAATCCAAATTTAAAAAGTTTAGAGTAAAAAGGGTTATTTTAAGTTTATCTTTGGGGAATATATACCCCTTCCCAATTCCTTCTTTTTGCTTTAATAAGTACATTTTAATAGTTTGATGAGCTCTTTCAACTATGCCTTGTCCCTGTGGATTGTATGGGATTCCTGTTATATGAGTAATGCCAAATGTTGAGCAAAATTGTTTAAAATAGGTAGAAGTATAACCAGGGGCATTATCTGTTTTTAACTGTTTTGGAACACCCACAGTGGCAAAATTTTGTAAGCAATGAGCTATAACATCTTTAGTTTTTTCTCCGGCATGAAGGGAGCCCATCAAAAATCCAGAAGAAGTATCAACTGTAACATGCAAATATTTTAATTTTCCAAGTTCTGGCAAGTGTGTGACGTCCATCTGCCAAATATGGTTAGGTATCAATCCTCTAGGATTGACTCCAAGATTAACTTGTGGTAAAAAGGTCACACAATTTTGACATTGTTTTATTATTTGTCTAGCTTGTTCCTTAGTTATTTTAAAACGCTTTTGTAAAGTATTAGCATTGACATGGAACTTTTTATGAAAATTTATAGCTTCTTCTAGTGTAGAGAAAATATGTATGTCATGTGTAGTTTTATCTGCTAAATCATTGCCCAAACTAAGGGCTCCAGGCAATCCTGTATGTGCCCTGATATGTCCTATAAAGAATGGATCTTTTCTGTCCCAGATTAGACTTTGTATAGTGGAAAGCAAAGAGAAAAGAGTAGAAGAAGGGGAAATCCTACCAGCATCTTCAAGAGATACTATAGCATTAACTACATACTGACTATCAGAAAATAAATTAAATACAGAATCTTTAAACATCACAAAAGCTTGTAAAACTGCATTAAGCTCTACCTTTTGAGCTGATTGTTTGGGTACTAAAAATGTAAAAGTTTGATCAGGGGTAACTACTGCTGCTGTACCATTATTTGACCCATCAGTGAATATATTTGGAGCATTCATGATAGGTGTTTTTCTTGTCATTTTTGGAAAAATTACAGGATGCAATGACCAAAAAGACAATAAAGGATTAGATGGTAAGTGGTTATCAAATGAAACATTAGATTTACACATGATTATTGCCCAAGTATTTAACTCATTAGCTAACTCATCAATTTGATTCATAGTATATGGAGTAATAATTTTATTGGGAGAAATTCCAAACACTCCCTTTGCTGCTTTTATTCCTTTGAGTATTAATTGTCCTACAGCCTCAGGATACCTAGTAAGAATAGTGTTAGGAGAATAAGATAAATGTATCCATAATAATGGACCTTCTTGCCAAAATACTCCTGTAGGAATATTTTTTGTTGGTAGTACAATAAATAATAAAGGCAAACTTATATCAATTCTATCCAAATGCATATTTTCCATATATGTTTCAATGATTTTTAATGCCTTTCTTGCTTCAGGCGTTAACATTCGGGGTGAATTTGGATCTGATGGACCTTTTAGGATATCAAATAAAGGTCCCAACTCTCCTGTTGGTATACCTAAATAAGGCCTTATCCAATTTATGTCTCCTAATAACTTTTGAAAGTCATTAAGTGATTTGAGTTGATCTACTCGTATTTGAATTTTTGGTGGACGGACCATGGTTGAGGATAATAGAACTCCTAAATAATTAATTGGAAAATTTAATTGTACTTTATCTATTGCTATCTCTAGATTATAATTTTTTAATAAGTTTGTAAGTGTGGCATAACATTCTAGCAATGTGTTTTTATCTTTGTGTGCTAATAATACATCATCCATATAGTGAAATATTTGTAGTTCAGGATTTTGATTTCTAAGTGGCTGGATTACTTTGTTAACATAAATTTGACACATAGTTGGGCTGTTAGCCATCCCTTGAGGGAGTACTTTCCATTCATATCTCTGATCAGGACCTTCATGAATCAGTGCAGGGATAGTAAATGCAAAACGTGGACTATCCTCAGGATGAATTGGAATTGAAAAAAAACAATCTTTAATATCTATAACTAAAACATACCAGGTTTTTGGCAAAGCAGACAACTGAGGAATCCCTGATTGAGCAGGTCCCATAATAACCATCTCATTATTAATGGCTCTTAAATCTTGCAGTAATCTCCATTTACCAGATTTCTTTTTGATGACAAAAATGGGAGTATTATGGGGAGATACAGAAGGTTGTATATGTCCTTCTGCTAATTGTTGTTTGACCAGGTCATGGGCTGCTTGTATCTTTTCTTTAGTCAGGGGCCACTGAGGAACCCATACTGGTCTTTCTGATTTCCAAGTAATTTTTATTGTCTCAGTGGCCCTTTCTGAAAATCCAACCCATGTCTGTCTCTCCCTTGATCTATTTGTATTGGTGCTGCTATACCTTGTTCTTGTTTTTCTAATCTTTTTCCTTTCCTAAAACCTTGTCTAGTCATAATAGTGGGTGCATTTTGGTTGATGTTATTTGTTAATGTCAAACCTAATTGATCTAGGACATCTCGTCCCCATAAATTTACGGGAAGATGATCCAATACATATGGCTGTATAGTTCCTTCACATCCTTCAGGATCCTTCCAATCTAATACCATTGCACTTCTATGGGGATTAGTCGCCACTCCTAGGCCTCGAAGCGTTTGAGTGGCTTGTTGTAATGGCCAATGTTTTGGCCATTCTTGACGAGAGATGATGCTAAGGTCTGCACCTGTATCGAGTAGCCCATTAAATTCATGTCCTTGAATATTTAGTTTTAGCATGGGGCGAGAATCTAAATTTAAAGAAAGCATAGCCCAATCTACACCTGTGGAGCCTAATCCCTTGGAACCTCTTTCTACAGTACGACTGGAAAATTTATCATGTAGGCTGGGTATTATTAGTAACTGTGCTATTCTATCTCCTGGTGAAATTACTGATATACCCTTTGGAGAACTGGCTATAATTTTTATTTCAACTTCATAATCGGGATCAATTACCCCAGGACTTATCATAAGTCCTTTTAGAGTAGAAGAGCTGCGTCCCAATAATAAGCCTACTGTTCCTTTGGGAAGAGGTCCTTTCACCCCTGTGGGAATGATTTGAACTCCCATCTCTGGAGTTAGTACTGCTCTGGCGGAGGCGCAGATGTCCAACCCTGCGCTCCCTCTGGTTTGTCTGATGAGGGATCTGATGGACAATGTGTCCTGGGCACTACCCTGATGGGGTTGCTGGGTTCCTCCAGTGCTCCGTATATTTGTGGTTTTGGGCCCCGGAGCATTGGGCCCTCCTGTCCGTTTTTTGGCAATGGAGCCCGATGCCTTTCTCCACGATATCGTGGATAAACACCTGGTCCTTGTTCGTTTTTTGATAATGGAGTACCCTCTATGGTGGTTTGAGAACGGCATTCATTAGCCCAATGTCTCCCTCTACGGCATCGTGGGCAAATACCTGGTATTCTACTCCTTTGATACCTAGTTTTGTTAAACCCTCCTCCAATGGGGCAATTCCTTTTAAAATGTCCTGTTTGTTCACAATTGTAGCATGTTCTTGGCCTGGCATCTAAAGCCTGTTTTACTGCAGCTGCCACAATTTGCCCTTGTTCATTAATGTCTCTGGCATCTAAAGCCTGTTTTACTGCAGCTGCCACGACTTGCTCTTGTTCATTAATGTCTCTACATAATTTAATATATGTGTTTAAATCTTCATGTTTCCATGGTCTAATGATATCTCTGCACCAACGATTCGCTTGCTCATAAGCCAGGTGTTTTAGTAATGGCATTGCTTGTTCTGTATTCCCAAAAACTCTGGTAGCTGTTTGAATAAGCCTATCTACAAATTCAGCATAAGGTTCATTAGCTCCTTGTATTACCTTAGATAATTGACCTTGTAAACCTCCATGTCCTTGTAAAGTCTTCCATGCCTTAATTGCATCTGCAGCAATTTGTGCGTATACGCCAGGATCATATGCAATTTGTTGCTGCTGATCCTCATAAGGTCCCTCTCCTAACAACATATCTAGATTTCTCTGAGGATAGCCAGCTGCTGCATTTCGCCTAGCCGTCTCCTTGCAAAATTCCTCATTGGCAACCTTCCATAACAGGTATTGTCCTCCATTTAGCACAGCTTTACACATATTAGCCCAATCTGCTGGCGTCATGTTCAAGTTGTTAATGGATTCGACCAAGCTTACAGTGAAGGGTGCTTGAGGACCATAGGTTGTTACAGCCTCTTTTAGCTGCTTCACTGTTTTGAAATTTAAAACTTGGTAAAATCGCTGCCCTCCTGCCTCAAATACAGGGCATGTTAATATTTGAGACCTTGTCTCAGGATCCCAACTATCAACTGCGGGGGTTGGGGGCCTCCCAGCATATGGAGGTGGCGCTGTTGGTTGGACACTTACGCCCTCTGGTGATAGAAAGGTGTTAGTAGCAGTCTCCTGTAGAGGTGGTGCTGTTGGTTGGACACTTACACCCTCTGGTGATAGAAAGGTGTTAGTAGCAGTCTCCTGTTGTAACTTTCCCCCTGATGGCTTTTTCTGTTTTACACTTTCTTTCTCTGTCTGACTAGCTTGAGAGGCCTTCTCTTTTACTTGAATCATTATGTCTTCTCCTTCCTCTACCATTGTCTGAACTGAAGGCTTTGGACTAAGCAAACAAGATATGAATGTCCACAATGGCAATGTGCCAACTGGCAGAGTCCCTGGGCTTTTCTTTTCTATTCTTTTTAAATCTTCACCATGATGGTTCCATTGTGATATATTTAACAACTCCTCCTTAAAAAGCCATGGGCTACATTTTTGTATTGTATCAACGTATGCCCTGATTGTTCTTGATTTTACTGAGATGCCTCCTTCCTCTAACAATTTACTTAACACTCTTTCAGTTTGTTTTTTACTAATTTCTGATCCCATATTTCTACTATAATACAACCCAACAAGATGACGCCAAACAAAACCGAGACAGAATGAAATAAAAAGGGAACAACAAAAAGTCATTATAGCCTTTCTATCCTCCTGACATGGGCATCCGTCCTTTCTCCCTATCTGTTCCTCAGATGTAAATAGTTTTTCCTCAGATGTGAGCGGTTTTTCTTCCGTCTCACTCATCTCCAGGGACAGGCAACTTAAAACAAAAGTGAAACAAAATAACAAAAGAAGAATCTTAAAATGGCTACCCATCCTCTCGCCCTGCCCTCAGGGGCGAGCAGTTCACTTAGCCTCAGTCGCTCCCCGTGCGAGCCACCAAATGCCGCAGTCTGGCTGGGCACAATCAGGAGCCACTTGTCAAAAGAAACTAACTTTATTTTTAGAACCACACACGACAAACAAAATAGTCTCTCAGGAAAAACCCTCAGAGCCTCAACTGCCACCACCGGCTGTCCCCAAGCCTCTCTCTCCCCCACAAGCTTCTCTCCACCTCCCACAATCCTCCTGCTCTTGAGGCCGATTGGCTGGGTCACGTGGGCGGAGCCAAAAAAGTCCCCCAATGAGCAGCTCCGTGGTCTGAAAGGGCAGGGAAACAGTCCAATGAGCATCACCACAGAGGAGCCAATCAGCTAGATGTTGCTGGGGCCGAGGAGCCAATCAGCTAGATGTTGCTGGGGCCGCTGTGAGCCAATCATCAGCCAGCAGCTGGAAGTTTGCTGGCAGCTGGAAGTTTGCTGGGGCCCCTTTGGCTGTGGCTCTCAACACCTGAGGATTAGGGATAGGTCTAGGGTTACCATTAATGTTAGTGTTTTTCTTAGGTTTGGGCATAGGGTTAAACCTAGTGTTAGGGGTAGGAGTAGGGTTAGGTTTAGTGTTAAAGCTAGGTTTAGGGCTCCAATTAGGGCTAGATTTGTGTTAGTGTTAGGGCTAGGTTTAGGGCAGCAACTAAAGTAAGAATCAGGGTTACAATTAGGGTTAGCTTTAGAGTCAGGGTTAGGGGTAGTTCTAGTGTTAGTGTTAGATTTATGGTTAGGGTGATATTTAGAGCTAGAATTATTTTTAGAATAAGAGTCAGGGTCAGGGTTAGCTTTAGGGTTTGAATTAAGACTCGAATTAGGGCTAGGTTTACTGTTAGGGTTTGGTTTAAGGTTAGCATCATGTTTAGAGCTAGGGTGAATGTGAAGATATGAATCAGGGTCAGTGTTAGTTTTAAGGTTATGGTTAGGACTCAATTAGGGCTAGGATTAGTTCTTATAGTAGTTTCAGGTTTGATTTAAGTTAAGGTTTAGGGTTATGTCTATTGCTCGGTTTTGTTTTAGTCTAGGATTAGGGTTAGTGTTAGTTTTAGTGCTAGTGTTAGTTTTAGGCTTAGATTTAGGGTTAAGGTTAAGGTTAAGGTTAGGCTAGAATTAATGATAGGGCTAGGGTTAGTGCCAGAGTTAGAGTTATGGTAAGGGAAAGGGTTAGATCTAGGGATAGGGCTAGTGTGAGATTTAGAGTTAGTTATAGGGTTAAAATTAGAGTTAGGGATTTGCATAGGGGTAATTAGGGCTATGAGTAGGGCTAGGGTTAGTGTTCAGCTTAGGCCTAGCGATAAGAATAGGGTTAGGTTTAAGTTTAGGATAAAGAATGGTGTTATAGCCAGGTTTAGATGTATGGTGAATTTTAGAGTTACAGTTAGGGTTCGTGTTGAGTTTAGGGTTATGATTAATGCAAGGTTTAGGGCTAGGATGAGGGCTAGTGTTTATTTTATATTCAGGGCTACGATTAGTGCTAGGGCTAATATCAGGTCTCAGGTTATGGTTAAAGATAGTTTTAGGGTTAGGCTTATGGCTACGACTAGTGAAGGGTTAGGTTTCGGGTAAGGGTTAGGTTTAGAGCTCGGGGAATTATTAGGATAAGTATTTGGCTTAGGTAAGGATTTAGGTTTATGGCTCAAAATAGAATTAAGGTTATGGTTAGGGTATAGTTAGGGTTTGTTTTAAGGTTCAGGTTTGGTTTATGGTAATTGATATGGTTAGCATTAGTGATAGGGTTAGTTTAAGCTTAGGGTTAGCATTAGGGTAAGGATTATGGTTAGGGTAATTTATAGGGTAGATGTTAGATTAGAACTAGAGTTATGGTTAGGAATATGCCTTGAGTTAGTGTTAGAGTTAGTGTTAAATTTAGAGTTAGGGTTAGGGTTAGTGTTTTGTTTAGCATAAAGTTTAGGTTTTGAGCTAGGATTAGGGCTAGGTTTAGGGATAAGATAATGGTAGGTTTAAGATTAGGGTTAGAGTTAGGGCTAGGGTTATCATTAATATTAGGGTTAGGGTTAAGGTAATGGATAGGGTGAGTTTAGGTTTAGATTTTGTTTAGATTTAGAATTAGTGATAGTTTTAGGATTAGAGCTATGGTTATGTTTAGGATTATGTTTAGTTTTATGGTTTGATCTGGAGTTAGGGCTATGCTGAATGTTAATTTTAGGGTTATGTCTCTGGTTAGTTTTCCAGTTAGTGTTAGGTTTAACATAAGGGTTCTCACCAGGATTGTCAATAAGTTTAGGTTTAGGGTTAGGGTAATGGGTAGGTTTAGAGCTAGGTTTACTGCTTATGATTAGGGCTAGTTTTAGGGTTAGGGTTATGGCTGGGTCTGGAATTAGGTTTGGGTGTTGGTTAGTTTCAGGTTTGGAGGTAGGTTTAGTGTTAAAGGCAGGGTCAGTGTTTGGGTTAGAGGTAAATTTAGGGTTACAGCCAGAATTAGGACTAGGTTTAAGTCTAGGGTTTGAGTTAGTGTTTGGGTGAGGAAAAGGTTTTTATTAGGGGTAGGGCTAGGATTTTTTTAGGTCTAGAGCTAGAGTTCAGGCTAGATTTAGGATTAGGTTTAGGTCTATAGATAGTGGTAGGGTTAGGTTTAGGCATAAGGTTACAAGTAGGGCTAGTGTTAGGGTATTTTTTAGGGTTAGGGTCAGGATAGCCCTAGGGTATATGTTATGTGCAGAATAAAGGTCAGTGTTGGGGTTAGGGTTTGTGATAGTATTAGAGCTAGAATGAGATCTAGGGTTAGGGATATTAATATGGTTAGGATTTGGTTAGCCTAAGGATTAAGGATAGGTCTAGGTTTACCATTAGGTTTTAGGTTTTGCTCAGGGTATGGTATAGTGTTAGGGCTGGGGTTAGGTTTATGGTTAGGGTTAAAGCTAGGTTTAGGGCTCCAATTAGGACTAGTTTTTGTGTGAGGTTTAAGGCTAGGGTTAGGCCTGTTGCTCGATTTTGTTTTAGTGCTATGGTTAGGGTTAGAATTAGTTTTATGATTATCTTTAGGGTTAGGGCTAGGGTTATGGATAGGTTTATGATTAAGGCTAGATTCAATGTTTGGTGTTAGGTATAGGTCAAGAATTAGGGCCAGGACTATTGTCAGGTGAAGGTTTATATTAAGTGATATTTTTAGGTTTAGGTTTATGGCTAGGTAAAATTAATGTAGTAAGTTTAGGGAAAGGGTCAGAATAAAAGCTGGGGTATTATTAGGGTCAGAGTCAGGCTTCAGCTTTGGGTTAGGTTAAAGTTTAGAGTTAAGGCTCAAATTAGCATTAAGGTTAGAATTAGGGTTAAGGTAATGGATAGTGTTAGGTTTAGGGTTCATGTTAGGTTTTAGAGAGTGTTAGCTTGAGGGTTAGGCTCAGGGTTAGCATTAGGGTTATGGTTATCATTACTGTAATTTATAGGGTTAGACCTAGGAGTAGGGCTATGGTTATGGTTAAAATTAAGGCTAGAATTAGGTTTAGGGTCAGGGTTAGTGCGAGGGTTACAGTTAGGATTACGTTTAGGGTACGGTTTAGTTTCTGAGCTACAATTGTTGCTATGGCTAAGGTTTATTTAGAGTTTGGGATAGGTTTATGGTCATGGTTAGTGTTACATTTAGGGTGAGGGTTATCATTAGGTTTAGGGTAATAGGTTTAGATATCAGTTTAAAGATAAGCTTAGGTTTAGGTTTAGTATTAGGGTTAGCATTTGAGCTAACTTAGATTTAGGGTTAGGGTTAGGTTCACTGTTAGTTCTAGGATTAGGTTTTTGTTTAGGGTTAGGGTACGTTTACCTTTAGGTCTAGTGTTAACATAGGGTTAAGTTTATGGTTAGGGTAATGGGGTGGGTTCAAGCTAGGGTTAGGGCTAGGGTTAAGGTTAGGATTAGGGCTGGGGTTAGAGCTATGGTTAGGCCTTGGGTTAGTTTTAGGGTTGGGTTAAGTGTAATGTTTAGGGATTGAGCTAGGTTTAGGGCTAAGTTGAGGGTTAGGGTTACAGTTAGGGCTAGAGTAGGGTTAGGGTTAGGTTTAGGGCTAGGGTTATCATTAGTTTTAGGGTTATGGTTAGTGTAATGGATAGAGTTAGAGCTAGGCTTTGGGCTATGGTTACATTTAGGATTAGGGCTAGAATTATTGAGGTTTAGGGTTTGTCTAGGGTTATTTTTAGGGTAAGGTTTAGGGTTTGAGCTGGAGTTAGGGCTAGAACAATGGTTAGGGTTACATTTAGGGTTATCCTATTGTTAGGTTTAGGGCTGTAATTATGGTTAGGTTTTGTGTGAGGTTTAGGGCTTGTGTTAGAGATATGGGTAAGGTTAGAGCTAGAGATATGGTTATGGCTAGATTTAGAATTCGTCTTGTGTTAGGGTTAGTTTTGGGGTTAGGCTAAGCTTTATAGCTAGGGCTTTTGTTAGGGTAAATGTCAGGGTTCAGGTTAGAATTAGGTTTAGTGTTAGATCCAGAATGAGGACTAGGGTTAGGTATAGGGTTAGAGTGAGTGTTTGGTTTGGTTAAGGGATATGGTTATGGCTAAGGCTAGGGTTATGGCTATATTTAGTATTAGGTTTAGGTCTATTGCTAGTGTTAGTGTTAGGTTTAGGGTTAGGATTATTGGTAGGGCTAGTGTTAGGTTTTGGATAAAATTTTGGTTCAGGTTTATACCTATGTTTAGAGTTATGGTCAGAATAAGGGTCAGGGTTAGGGTTAGGATTTGGGTTAAGTTTACAGCTAGAATGAGGGCTAAGGTTATTAATAGGAAAGAGTTAAGTTTTGGGGTAGACATAGAATTAGGGTTAGGACTAGGGTAGCAATAGGGTAAGGCTTTGACTAAGTCTAAGAAAATAGGGTTAGAGCTAGGATTAGGACTAGGGATAAGGCTAGAGTTAGGGCCAGGTTTAGGGATAGGGTTAAATTTAGGTTTAAGCTTGAATTAGGGCTAGGTTTTCTGTTAGGTTTAGGGCTATAGCTAATTTAAGTACTGGCATTACTATTAGGGCTAGTTTTAGGGTTAGGTTTAGGGCAAGGTCTAGTGTTAGGATTAGGTTTAGGGATGGGTGATGTGTAGAGCTAGGGTTAGTGTTAAGGTCGGAGTCAGTGTTAGTATTAGTTCTAGAGTTAGGGTTAGGACTCAAATTAGGTATAGGGTTAGGACTAGGTGTAGGGTTAGGTTTCGGTTTAGGTTAAGGTTTAGAGTCACTGCTATGGCTCTGTTTTGCTTGAGGGCTAGGGCTAGGGTTAGGGCTAATTTTCAAATTAGCATTAGGGTTAGAGCTAGTGTTAGGGTGAGGTTTATGTTTAGGTTTAGGTTTATATTTAAAGTTAGGGTTAGATCTAGGTTTAGGGCTACAGTGAAGGCTAGGGCTAGGGTTAGGTCTAGGTTTTGAATTATCATAAGGGATAGGGTAAGAACTGGGAATAGTGCTAGAGTGAGAGTTAGAGTTAGTCTTATTGTTAGGTTTAGATATAGGGTTAGAATTATGGCTTAATTAGGGTTAGGATTATAGCTAGGGTTTGTATTATGGCTGAGCCTAGGTTTATGGCTAGGGTTATGGTTATGTTTATGGTTAGGTATGATGTTATAGGTAGCTTTAGAAGTAGGGCGAGGGTTAAAATAAGGTTTAGGTCTATGGTTAGTTAGCATTAGGTTTAGGATTAAGGCTAAGATTAGGGATAGGATTCGGGCTAGAGTTTGTTCTAATTTAGGGCTTTATTAGGGCTAGGGTTAATGTCAGGTCTAGGGTTATGGTTAGAGATAGTTTTAGGGTTAAGATTATTAGTGTTAGGATTAGGTTTATGGATATGGTTCGGTTTAAGGTTCAGATTAAGTTTATGGTATGTATAGGTTTAGGGTTAGGAATAGGTTTAGTGTTATAGTAGGGTTAGCATTAGGGTTAGGATTAGGATTAGGGTAATGGATAGGGTTACAGCTGGGGTTAGGGCTAGGTTTATGGTTAGGATTAAGGCTAGGGTTAGGGTTAGGTTTGGGGTAATGGCAAGGTTTAGTGTTAGGGCTAGGTTTAGGGTAAGTGTTAGGGCTAGAATTAGGTTTTTGGTTAGGGTTAAAGTTAGTGTTAGGGCTCTGATTAGGGATAGGTTTTGGGTTAGGTTAGGGCTAGATGTAGGGCTTCAGCTAATATAAGAACTAAGGTTACGATTAGAACTCATTTTAGGGTTAGGGTTAGGGCTAGGTATAGGGTTAGGTTTATGTTTAAGTTTTCAGTAATGTTAGGGCTAGGGTTAGTGTTAGGGTCAGAGTTAGGGTCAGGATTTGTTTTAGGGTTAGGGATAGGACCTGAATTAGAGCTAGGTTTAGGGCTAGGTGTAGGCTTAGGGTTTGGTTTATGTTAAAGGTTAGGGTTAGGGCTATGACTTGGATGTTTTGTAAGGCTATTGCTAGGTTAAGGCTTGTTTTAGGATTAGTATTAGTATTTCAGCTTGTGTTAGTGAGAGGTTTATCTTAGGGTTAGGGTTTGATTTAGAGTTAGGCTTAGATATAGGATTATGGCCAGAGCTAGTGTTATGGCTAATATGAAGGCAAGTGATAGGAATATGGTAAGGGATAGGATTAGCACTAGAAATACGACTGGGGTGAGAGTTAGATTTAGTCTTAGGGCTAGGGTTAGGTTGGGTCCAGGGGTAAATTAGGACAAAGATTACATATAGCATTTGTATTAGGGTTAGGCCTAGTTTTAGAGTTAGGGTTAGGTTGTGGATAGGGTTAGTTTTAGAAGAAAGGATGGGCTTAGAGCTAGAGCTAGTTTTAAAGCTAGGTCGAAAGAATTTCAGTTAGGGCTAGGGTTATGGTTTGGTTTATTAATAAGGCTAGGTTTAGGGCTAGGATGAGGGCTAGGGTTTGTTTTAGGGTTATGGCAAGAATGAGGGCTAGGGCTATTGTCAGGTCTAGGCTTACGTTAGGGATACATTTAGGGTTAGATTTATGTCTAGGTCTAGTGTAAGGGTTAGGTTTAGGGTAAGGGTCAGGTTTAGAGCTAGAGGTATTATTACAGTTAGAATTAGGTTTCCGGTTTGGTTTAGGTTAGGGTTTAGGTTTAGAGCTTGAATTAGCATTAGGGTTTGGTTAGGGTAATGGTAGGTTTAGATTTAGGGTTCATGTTAGGTGTAGGGTAATTTATACGGTTAGAGTTAGCAAAAGGGTTAGGGTTAGGCCTAGGGTTATGTTTGTGTTGGTATTACAGCTAGATTTGGGGTTTGGATGAGGGCTAGGTTTTGTGTTAGGGTTAAGGCAACTTTTAGAGATAGTGATGATGTCAGGTTTAGGGTTACAGCTATGGATAGTTATATAGTTAGGTTCATGGCTAGGTCTATTATTAAGTTTAGGGTAAGGGCCAGGTTATGGTAAGGTGTATTTTTAGGGTCAGGGTCAGGATTCGGTTTTGTGTTAGGTTAATTATTAGGATTATGCCTCAAATTAGCATTAGGGTTAAAATTAGGGTTAGGTTAATGGATAGGTTTAAGATTAGGATTTATGTTAAGATTAGGGTAATTGGTAGGGTTAGGGTTAGTGATAGGGTTAAGGTTAGGCTTAGGGTTAGCATTTGGGTTAGGGTTATATTTAGGGTAATTAATAGCATTAGAGCTAGTGTTAGGCTAGGTGTTTGGATAGAATTAGGGCTAGAGTTAGGGTTAGGGTTAGGTTTAGGGCTAGGCTTAGGGTTTGGGTTAGGTTTAGGGTACAGGATATGTTTTGAGGTAGGGTTAGAGCTAGAGTGAGAGTTAGGTTTAGGATTATGTCTAGGGTTAGATTTAGGGTTAAGGTTAGGGTTAGTGTTAGGGTTAGGGCTAAGGTTATATTTAGAATGAGGTTAATGGATACGGTTAGATGTCAGGTTAGGATTAGGCATAGTTTTAGTTTTAGGGTTAGTGTTAGGGTTAGGGCTAAGATTATCATTAGATTTAGGGTAATGGATAGGGTTAGATTTCAGGTTAGGGTTAGGGGTAGTTTTAGGTTTAGGGTTAGTGTTAGGATTTGGGCTAAGGTTCGTGTCAGAGTAAGGGTTAGGGTTTTATCGAGGGTTAAGTCTACAGTGAGGGTTAGGTTTAGGGTTATGTCTAGTATTAAGTTTACAATTAGGATTAGAGCTAGGTTTATCATTAGGGTTAAGGTTTGGTTTAGGGTAATGGATAATTCTAGATATAGTATTAGGGCTAGTGTTAACATTATGATTAAGGCTAGGATTAGGTTTAGGTTTAGGGATAGGGCTAGGATAAAGTTTAGGGTTCGGTTTTGGGTTTTATCTAGGGTTAGGTCTATGGCGAGGGTTAAGATTAGCATGAGGGTTAGGCTTAGGATAAGGGATAAGCTTAGGTTAGGGTTAGGGTTACGCTTTGGGCTATATTTAGCCCTAGGATTAGGGCTAGATTTTGTGTTAGATTTAGAGCTAGTTTTAGTCCTATGGTAATGTAGGGGTTATGTTTACAGTTATGGCTATGTCTAGTGTTAAGTTTAGGTTTCGGTTAGGATCAGTTTTATATCTAGGGTTAGTGTTAGTGTCAGGGTCTGTTTTTGGATTAGGGTTAGGGTTAGGGCTAGAGCCAGAATTAGGATTGGTTAGGTCTGGAGGTAAGATTAGTGTTTGGCTTAGGTTAAGGGTTATCATTAGAGCTAGGGCTAGGTTTTTGTTTAGGTCTTAGCTAAAGATATGTATAGATTTAGGATTAGTTTTAATCTAGGGCTACTTTTAGGGTTAGGTTTAGATATAGGGTTATGGGTAGGGCTAGTGTTAGGTTTTGGTTTAGGTTCATGGTCAGAATAAAGTTCAGGGTTAGGGTTAGGATTTTGGTTATGGTTATAACAAGAAAGAGGGCTAGGGTTAGGACTAGTATTAGGGTTAGGGTTTGGGTTAGACTAAGGATTATTTTAGGACTAGGGTTAGCATTAGGTTGGGATTTGGCTAGGGTAAAGATAAGGTTAGAGCTAGGTTAGAGCTAAGGTCTGGGTTAGGGTTAGGGCTCTTGTTAGGTTAGGATTAGGGTGAAAGCTATGGTTAGATATCAGATTTGGGTTAAGTTTTGGTTAGCATTAGTTTTAAGATTATGGCTAGTGTATGATCTAGGGTTATGATTAGAACTAATTTTAGAATTAGGGTTAGGACTAGGTCGAGTGTTAGAGTAAGTTTTAGGTTTAGGGTGATGTTTAGAGATTAGGTTAGTGTTAATGTCAGAGACACATTCAGAGGTATTTTTAGGGTTAAGATTAGGACTCGAATTAGTTCTAGGCTTAGGGCGAGAGTTAAGGTTAGGGTTTGGTTTAGGTAAAAGTTTATGATTAGTGTTATGGTTCAGTTTTGTTTTAGGTCTAAGCCTATGGTTAGGGCTTGTTTTAGGATTAGCGTTAGGGTTAGGGCTAGTGTTAGTGTTTGGTTTAGGTGTAGAATTAGGGTTAGATTTAGTGTTAGGTTTACATCTAAGGTTAGGGCAAGGTTTAAGTTAAGTGTTATTCTAGACTATGGCTAGGAATAAGGTTACGGTAAGTATAGGGTTAGAATTAGGGCTAGTTTGGAGTAGTCTTGAAGCTAGGGTTAGGATTACGTTTAGAATTAGTGGTAGGGTTAGTGTTAGGGTTAGTCCTAGGGTTAAGGTTAGGGCTAGAGTTAGTGTTAGGGTTAGGGTTTGGGTTAGGTTTAGGGTAAGCAATGGGGTTATAACTAGTTTTAGGGCCAGGGAAAGTGTTAGAATTATGGTTAGGGTTATGATTAAGGCTAGGTTTTGGGCTAGGATGAGAGCTAGTGTTCATCTTAGGGTTAGGGCTAGGATTAGGGCTAGGGTTACTCTTAGGAATATGTTTTAGGTTATGTTTATGGTTAGGTCTAGTGTAAGGGTTAGATTTAGAGTAAGGGTCATGTTTAGAGCTTTGTATATTATTTCAGTCAGTGTACAACTTAAGGTTTGGTTTAGGTTAAGGTTTAGGTTTAAGGCTCGAATTAGCATTAGTGTTAGAGTTAGGGTTAGGGTAATGAACAGGCTTGGGATTAGGGTTCAGGTTAGTTTTAGGGCAATGGATAGGTTTAGGGATTGCAATAGGCTTAGGGTTAAGCCTGGGTTAATATTAGGGTTAGGATTATGGTTAGGGTAATGGATAGAATTAGAACTAGGTTTAGGGCTAGGGTTATGGTTAGGATTAGGGCTAGGGTTAGGGTAGTGGATATAATTAGAGCTATGCTTAGGGCTATGGTAAAGTTTAGGATTAGGGCTAGTGTTAGGTTAAGGATAGGACTTTTGTTATGTTAAGGGTAAAGTTTAGGCTTTGAGCTAGGGTTAGGTCTAAAGCAAGGCTTAGGGTTAGGGTTATGGCTAGGGTTAGATTTAGGGTTATGATTACGGCTATGTTCAGGCCTAGGATTAGGGCTAGATTTTGTGTTAGTTTAGGCCTATGGTTATGGCCATGGGTAATGTAAGATCTGGGTTATGATTAGGGCTAGTTTTAGGGTTAGGGTTATGGCTAGGTGTAGTGTTAGGTATACGTTTTGGGTTAGTTTCAGGTTTAAAGCTTGGTTCAGTGTTAGAATCAGGGTCAGTTTTTGGGATAGGGTTAGGGTTAGGGTTAGAGCCAGAATTAGCACTAGGTTGAGGTCTAGGTGTAGGGTAAGTATTCGGTTTATGTTAAGAGTTATTGTAGGGCTAGTGCTAGGTTTTTGTTTAGGCCTAAGGCTAGAGTTATAGCTATATTTAGTATTAGCTTTGGGTCTAGGTCTAGTGTTAGGCTTAGGTATAGGTATAGGGTTACTAGTAGGGCTAGTGTTAGGATTTGGTTTAGGTTTATGGTCAGGTTTAGACCTAGGGTTACTGTTAGGGTCAGATGAGGGTCAGGCTTAGGTTTAGAGGTAGAATGAGTGCTAGGGTTAAGACTAGTAATATAGTTAGAGTTTAAGTATGGCTAAGGATTATGATTAGAACTAGGGTTAGCCTTTGTTAGGGTTTGGCTTAGTATAAGTAATAGGGTTAGAGTTAGGGTTAGGGCTAGTGTTAGTGTTAGAGTTGGGGCTAATATTAGGGTTAAACCTAGGGTTAGGGCTTGGATTGGGGTGGAATTTGTGTTAAGGTTAGGGCTATGGTTAGGACAATGACTAATGTATGAACTAGGGTTTTGATTAAGGCTAGTTTTAGGGTTAGGTTAAGGCGAGATATAGTGTTATTAATGTTATTAATGTTATTAATATTAGGATGATTTTAGAGCTAGGATTAGTGTTAGGGTCAGTGTCAGGGTCAGAGTTAGTTTTAGACTTAGTTTTAGGGCTATTTGTAGTGTTAGTGTTTGATTTAGGTTAAGGGTTAGGATTAAGGCTATGGCTTGGTTTTGGTTTATGGCTAGTGTGATGGATAGGGCCAGTTTTAGGATTCACATTAAGGTTATGGCTTACAATTAGGCTTAGGTGTAGGTGTAGGTCAAGTGTTACGGTTAGGCTTAAGATTAGGGTGATATTTATATCTAGAGTTAGTGTTAGGATATCAGTCAAGTAAGGGTTAGTTTTAGGATGATGGTTAGGACTCGAATTAGGGCTAGGTTTACTTTATGGTTCAGTTTAAGTTTAGGGTGGTGTTTAGAGCTAGGATGAGTGTTAGGGTATAAGTCAGGTTCAGGGTTATTTTTGAGGATATGATTAGGACTCGATTTAGGGCTAGGGTTAGTCTAGCTGTAGTGCTAGGGTTTGGTTTAAGTTTAGCTTAGTGT
This sequence comes from Marmota monax, assembly GCF_021218885.2. Taxonomy (NCBI): domain Eukaryota; kingdom Metazoa; phylum Chordata; class Mammalia; order Rodentia; family Sciuridae; genus Marmota; species Marmota monax. The sequence continues at coordinate 31,617 of NW_026691939.1, forward strand.
TAGGCCTTTTGCTTGGTTTTGTTTTAGTGCTATCGTTAGGGTTAGGGATAGTTTTATGATTAAATTTAGGGTTAGGGCTAAGGTTATGGTGAGGTTTCGGATTAGGGCTAGATTTACGGCTAGGATTAGGGTTAGGTTTTGTGTTATGTTTAGGGCAAGAATTAGGGCTAGGACTAATGTCAGGTCTAGGATTATAGTTAGTGATATTTTAGGGTTAGGTTTAGGGCTAAGTCAAATTAAAGTGTTATGTTTAGGGAAAGGGTCATATTAAGAGCTGGGGTATCATTTGGGTCAGGGTCAGGCTTCGGGTTTGGGTTAGGTTAAGGTTTAGGTTTAAGGTTCAAATTAGCATTAAGTTAGAATTAGGGTTAGGGTAATGGATAGTGTTAACTTTAGGGTTCAGGTTAGGTTTAAGGTAATGGATACGGTTAGGGTTGGTGATAGGTTTAGGGTTTGTGATAGGTTTAGGGTTAGGCCTAGGGTTAGCATTAGGGTTATGGATATTTTTAGGGTTAGAACTATGGTTAGGGCTAGGATAATGGTTAGAATTAGGGCTAGACTTAAGGTTATGGACAGGGTTAGGGCAAGGGTTAGAGTTAGGATTAGGTTTAGGTGATGGTTTAGGATTTGAGCTAATTTTTTTCTATGGCAAAGGTTAATTTAGGGTTTGGTCTAGGTTTATGGACATGGTTAGTGTTACAGTTAGGGCTAGGGTTATCATTAGGGTTAGGGTAATAGGTATAAATGTAAGGTTGTATATAGATTTAAGTTGAGGTTAGCATTAGGTTTAGGTTTATGATTAGGGTTAGGGTTTGAGTTGCTTAGATTTAGGGTTAGGGTTAGATTTACTGTTAGTTCTAGGGTTAGGTTTATGTTTAGAGTTAGGGTAGGTTTAGCTTTAGGTCTAGTGTAATCATTAGCGTTAAGTTTAGGCTTATGGTATTGGTAAGGTTCAAACTAGGTTTTGGACTAGGCTTAAGGTTAGTATTAGGGCTGGGGTTAGGGTTAGGGTTCGGCCTTGGGTTAGTGTTAGGGTTACATTAAGTGTAAGGATGAGGGATTGAGCTAGATTTAGGGCTAGGGTGAGGGTTAGGGTTACAGTCTGAGCTAGGCTAGGGTTAGAATTATGTTTAGGGCTAGTGTTAGCATTAGTTTTAGGGTTATGGTAAGTGTAATGGATAGAATTAGAGCTAGGCTTTGGGCTATGGTTACATTTAGGGTTAGGGCTAGAGTTCGGGTGAGGTTTAGGGTTTGGGCTAGGTTTAGGGATAGAACGAGGGTTAGAGTTATGGTTAGGGCTAGGTTTAGGGTTAGTGTTATGCTTAGGGTTTGGTTTAGGACTGTAATTAGGGCTGGATGTTTGCGTGAGGTTTAGGGCTAGTTTTAGGTATATTGGAAATGTAAGAGCTAAAGTTATGGTTATGGCTAGATTTAGAGTTTGTCTAGTGTTAGGGTTAGTTTTTGGGTTAGGATAATGTTTAGAATTAGGGTTTTTGTTAGGGTAAGTGTCAGTGTTCAGGTTAGGATTAGTTTTAGTGTTAGGTCCAGAATGAGGACTAGGGTAGGTCTAGGGGTAGAGTTAGTGTTTGGTTTAGGTTAAGAGTTATTGTTAGGAGTAAGGCTAGGGTTGTGGCTACATTTAGAATTAGGTTTAGGTCTATTGCTAGTGTTAGTGTTAGGTTTAGGGTTAGGGTTACTGGTAGGGCTAGTGTTAGGTTTCGGATAAGGGTTAGGGTCAGGTTTAATCCTATGTTTAGAGTTAGGGTCAGAATAAGGGTCAGAGTTAGGTTTAGGGTTTGGGTTAAGTTTAGAGCTAGAATGAGGGCTAGGTTTAGGACTAGTAGTAGAGTTAGAGTTTGGGGTAGGCATAGAATTATGGTTAGGACTAGGGTAGCAATAGGGTGAGGGTTTGATGAAGTGTAAGAAATAGGGTTAGAGCTAGGATTAGGACTAGGGATAGGGTTAGGTTAGGGCCAGGGTTAGGGATACGGTTAAAGCTAGGGTTAGGCTTTGAATTAGGGCTAGGTTTTCTGTTAGGTTTAGGGCTATGGCTAATTTAAGAAATGGCATTATGTTTAGGGCTAGTTTTAGAGTTAGGTTTAGGTTGAGGTCTAGTGTTAGGATTAGGTTTACGGATAGGGTGATGTATAGAGCTAGGGTTAGTGTTAAGGTCAGATTCAGGGTTAGTATTTGTTGTAAATTTAGAATTAGGACTCAAATTAGGGCTAGGTGTAGTGTTAGGTTTTGGTTTATGTTAAGTATTAGGGTCAGTGCTATGGCTCAGTTTGGCTTGAGGACTAGGTCTAGGGTTAGAGCTAGTTTCAAGTTAGCATTAGGGTTAGAGCTAGTGTTAAGGTGTGGTTTTGGCTTAGGGTTAGGCTTAGATTTACAGTTAGGTTTAGATCTAGGTTTAAGTCTACAGTGAAGGTTAGGGCTAGGGTTAGGTCTAGGGTTTGAATATCATAAGTGATAGGGTTAGAACTAGGGATAGGAATAGGGTGAGAGTTAGAGTTAGTGTTAATATTAGGGTTAGATTTAGGGTTAGAATTAGGGCTTAGTTCGGGCTAGGTTTAGAGCTAGGTTTAGTATTAAGGCTGAGCCTAGTTTTATCGCTAGTGATATGATTATGGTTATGGTTAGGTATGATGTTGTAGATAGCTTTAGAACTAGAGTGAGGGTTAAAATTAGGGTTAGGTTTATGGTTAGGGTTAGGTTTAAAATTAAGACTAAGAATAGGAATAGGATTCGGGCTAGAGTTTGTTTAGGGTTATGGCTTTATTAGGGCTAGGACTAATGTCAGGTCTAGGGTTATGGATAGAGATAGTTTTAGGGTTAATATTATTAGGGTTAGGATTATGTTTATGGATATCGTTAGGTTTAGGGTTCAGGTTAGGTTTATGGTAATGTATAGGTTTAGGGTTAGGAATAGATTTAGGGTTATCCTAGGGTTAGCATTAGGGTTAGGAATAGGATTAGGGTAATGGATAGGGTTACAATGGGGTTAGGGCTAGGTTTATGGTTAGGATAAAGGTTAAGGTTAGGGTTAAATTTTGGGTTATGTCAAAAGTTAGGGTTAGGGTTAGGTTTAGGGTAAGTTTTAGGGCTAGAATTAGGGTTATGTTTAGGGTTAAAGGTAGTGTTAAGGCTACTATTAGGAATAGATTTTGGGTTAGGTTAGGGCTAGGTTTAGGGATACAGCCAATGTAAGAACTAGGGTTATGATTAGAACTAGTTTTAGGGTTAGGGTTAGGGCCAGGTCTAGGGTTAGGTTTAGGTTTACGTTTTGAGTGATGTTTAGAAGTAGGGTTAGTGTTAGGGTCAGAGGCAGGGTCAGAGTTTGTTTTAGGGTTAGGGATAGGACTCTAATTAGGGCTAGGTTTAGGGCTAGGTGTAGGCTTAGGGTTTGGTTTTTATGTTCAAGGTTAAGGTTAGGGCTAATGTAAAGGCAAGCGATAGGATTATGGTAAGGGATAGGGTTAAAACTAGAAAAAGGACTAAGGCGAGAGTTAGAGTTATCTTAGGGATAGGGTTAGGTTAGGTTTAGGGCTAAATTTGGGCTAGGATTTGGTCTATCATTTGTATTAGGGTTAGGCTTAGTTTTAGGCTTAGGAGTAGGTTTAGGGATAGGGTTAGTTTTAGAGGAAGACATGGGGATAGAGCTAGATTTAGGGCTAGGTCAAAGGTTAGAATTCGGTTAGGGCTAGTGTTATGGTTTTGTTTAGTAATAAATAAGGCTAGGTTTAGGGCTAGGATGAGGGCTAGGGTTTGTTTTAGGGTTATGGCAAGAATTAGGGCTAGGGCTATTGTCAGCTCTAGGCTTACGTTAGGGATAGTTTGAGGGTTAGATTTATGGCTAGGTGTAGTGTAACGGTTCGATTTAGGGTTAGGGTCAGGTTTAGAGCTAGGGGTATTATTAGGGTAAGAATTAGGTTTCAGGTATGGTTTAGGTTAGGGTTTATGTATAGAACTTGAATTAGCATTAGGGTTTGGTTAGGGTAATGATATGTTTTGGTTTAGGGTTCATGTTAGGTGTAGGGTAATTGATAGGGTTAGAGTTAGCAAAAGGGTTAGGGTTAGGCCTAGGGTTAGCCTGAGGGTTATTGTTGTGCTTAGGATAATGGATAGGGTCAGGGCTAGGGTTATGGTTTGTATTAGGGCTGGAGTTACGGTTAGGCCTAGGGATAGGTTTAGGTTCAGGTTTAGGATATGGTTTAGAGTTTGAGCTAGGGTAGATCTAGGGCAAGGGTTAGGTTTAGGGTTAGGACTAGGTTATAGTTATGGCTAGGATCAAGAAAAGTGTTAAGCTTAGAGCTAGGGTTATCTTTAGGTTTAGGGTATTGGATAGGGTTTGATTTCATGTTAGCCTTAGGTTTTGGCTTAAGGTTAGGATTAGGGATAGGGTTAGGTTTAGGTTTAGGTTTAGAGTAATGGTTAGGGTTTGAGCAGGGGTTAGCTCTATGGCAAGGGTTAGGTTTATGGCTATGTCTAGGTTTAGGGTTAGGGTAAATTTAGGGTAATGGCTAGGGTTATCATCAGGGTTAAGGTTAGAGTTAGGGTAATGGGTAGGGTTAGAGCTAGGTTTAGGGCCAGGTTTATTATTAAGGTTAGGGTTAGAGTTAGGGTAATATTTAGGGTTAGAGCTAGGGTTAGGGATAGCATTAAGGTTAGGATTAGGGCTACGGTTAAGGTTAGGCTTAGGTTTAGGCCATGGGTTAGTGTTAGGGTTAGGTTAAGTTTAAGGGTTAGGGATTTAGCTAGTGTTTGGACTAGGATGAGGATTAGGGTTAGAGTCAGTGTGAGGGTTAGGGCTAGGTTTACCATTAGTGTTAGGGTTAGGGTTACGGTAATGGATAGAGTTAGAGGTAGGTTTTGGCATATGATTATGGCTAGTTTCAGGGTTAGTGATATGGCTAGGTCTAGTGTTAGGGTTATATTTTTTGTTAGGATAAGCTTTAGAGCTAGGGTTTGTGTTAGGGTAAGGATCAGTTACCAGTAAATGGTTAAGTTTATTGTTAGGGCCAGCGTTAGGTCTATGGTGTGGTCTACGGGTAGGGTTAGTGTTTGGGTTAGGTTAAGCGTTATTATTAGGTCTAGGACTAAGTTTTGTTTAGGGCTAGGTCTCGAGTTATCACTAGATAAAGGATTAATTGGAGGTCCAGTTCTAGTATTATGTTAAGGTTTATTTATAGGTTTACAGGTAGTGCCAATGTTAGGGGTCGGTTTAGGATTAGGGTCAGGTTTAGACGTATGGTTAGTGTTAGGGTCAGAATAAGGGTCAGGGATAGGGTTAGGGTTTTGGATAGAAATAGAGCTAGGCTGAGGATTAGGGTTAGAACTAGTAAGAGAGTTAGGTTTTGGGTTATGCTAAGAATTAGGTTTAGGACTAGGGAAGCTTTGGGGTTAGAGTTTGGCTTAGGGTAAGGGATAAGTTTAGAGCTAGTGTTAGGGCTAAGGTTAGGGTTAGGTTTAGGGCTAGGGTTAGGCTTAGGGCTAAGGTTAAAGCTAGGGTTAGACCTTGGATTAGGGCTAGGCTAGGTTTGTTGTTAGCTTTAGGGCTATGGCTAATGTAAATGTAGGGTTACAATTAGGGCTAGTTTTAGGGTGAGTGTTTCGTCTAGGTTTAGTGTTTGGTTAGGTTTAGTGTTAGGGTTATGTTTAGGGTAATGGATAGTTTAGGGTTAGTGAAAGTGTTAGGGTTAGTCCGAGGGTTAGCATTAGGGTTAGGATTAGGGTTAGGGTTAGGGTAATGAATATAAAATAAACACTAGCCCTCATCCTAGCCCTAAACCTTGCCTAAATCATAACCCTAACCCCAACCCGAACCCTAACTGTAATTCTAACCCTCACCCTATGTATAAATCTAGCTATAACGCCATTCTTTATCCTAAATTTAAAGCTAACCTTATCCTTATCACTAGGCCTAATCTGAACACTAACCCTAGCCCTAATCTTAGCCATAATTACCCCTATACAAATCCCTAACTCTAATTTTAGCCCTATCACTAACTCTAACTCTCACACTAGCCCTATGCTTAGTTCTAACCCTATCCCTTACCATAACTCTAACCCTGGCCCTAACCCTTGCCCTTTCATTAATTCTAGCCTAATCCTAGATCTAAACCCAACTATAAATATAATCCTAACACTAAGTGTAAGCCTAAAACTAACACTAGCCCTAACCCTAATACTAATTGTAAAACTAGCCCTAACCCAAACCCTAGACTAAAACAAAACTGAACAATAGACCTAACCCTAAACCTTAACATAAACCAAACCAGAAACTACTATAAGAACTACTCCTAGACCTAATTGAGTCCTAACCATAACCTTAAAACTAACCCTGACCCTGATTCATATCCTAACACTCACCCTAGCTCTAAACTTGATGCTAACCTTAAACCAAACCCTAACAGTAAATCTAGCCCTAATTTGAGTACTAACTCAAACCCTAAAGCTAACCCTGACTCTGAATCTTATCCTAAAAATAACTCTAGCTCTAAATATCACCCTAACTGTAAATCTAACACTAACACTAGACCTACCCCTAACCCTGACTCTAAAGCTAACCCTAATTGTAACCCTGGTTCTTACTTTACCTGTTTCCCTAACCCTAGCCCTAACACTAACACAAATCTAGCCCTAATTGGAGCCCTAAACCTAGCTTTAACCCTAAACTTGACCCTACCCCTACCCCTAACACTAGGTTTAACCCTATCCCTAAACCTAAGAAAAACCCTAACATTAATGGTAACCCTAGACCTATCCCTAATCCTCAGGATAATGAAAACTCTCGCCATATTAATAGTCCTAACCCTAGCCCTCATTCTAATTCAAACATTATCCCAAACCTTAACCATAACCCTGACCCTTATTCTGACCATAACTCTAACCTAGGTCTACACCTGACTCTAACGCTAGACCAAAAAATAACACTAGCCTTACCAGTAAACTTATACATAAATCAGACCCTATCACTAGCTCTAGGCCTAAACCTAATCCTAAATCTAGCCTTAACTCTAGATCTAGACCTAAACAAAAACCTAGCCTTAGCCCTAAAAATAAACCTTAACTTAACGCAATGACTAACCCTCCCGTAGACTGAAACCTAGTCCCACTTCTGGCTTTATCCTTAACTCTAACTCTAAACTGAACACTGACCCTGCCTTTAACACTAAATCTATCTCTAAAACTTACCCTAACCAAAAACCTAAACCTAACACTAGACATAGCCATAACCCTAACCCTACAACTAGCCCTAATCATAATCCTAGCTCTTACATTACCCATAGGTCTAACTCTATGTCTTAAACTAACACAAAACATAGAGCAAATTCTGGGCCGAAATCTAGCCCTAAGCGAAACCCCAAACCTAACCCTAGCCCTAAACCTAACCCTAAACCTAACCCTAATCTTAGTCTCAAATTTACTCAAAGCCTAACCCTACCATAAATATAAACTTAGACCTATAACTTACTCTAAACCCTAACCCTAGCCCTAAACCTAAACTTAACCCTAGCCCTAAACCTAGCTCTAAACCTACACCTTACCTAAACCTACACCTAAATGTATTGATAAGCCTAGCCTTAACCCTAAAAGTAACCCTAACCATAACAAGAAAAATAACAATAGACCTAACCCTAAATTAACACTCGCCATAGCCCTAAACCTAGCTCAAAACCTTAACCGTACTATAAACCTAAACATAACCATAGCCTTAACATTAATCTTAAAATTAAATCTAATCCTAAATTTAAACATAAACCTACATCTCACCATATCCATTACCCTAACCCTTATCCTAACACTAATGTTAAGCCTAGCCATAAACTTAACTCTAACCCTACACCTACCATAATCCTGTCCCTAGACCTATGGCTGAACCTAATCCTCGATCTAGCCCTAGCACTAACACTAGCTCAAACCCTAGCTGTTACCCTAAACATAACCCTAGCCCAAACCCTAACCCCAATCCTAGCCCTAATCATAACTGTAACCATAGCCCAAACTCTAGCTCTAATTCTAGCCATTACCCTAATCATAACATTAACCTAATGCTAAACATAGCCCTAACCTTAACCCTAACCCTTACTCTATCCCTAGCACTGTTTCTAACCTGAAGCCTCAGCCTAGCCCTAAAACTTACTCAATCCCTGACCCTTACACTTAACCTAACCGTAAGAAAATGATAAGCCTAACCCTAACCCTAACAATAGCCCTAGACCTAGCCCTAATCCTAAACTTAAAACTAGACATAACCTTAGCTCTAACCCTGTCAATTCATCTGACAATAACCATAAACTTCACGATAACCTTAGCCTTAACACTAAACCTACTCTAACCCTAACTGTAAACCTAACCCTAGACCTAACCATAAACCTAAACCTTCCCATAGTCCTAACCCTAGCTCAAAACCTAAAAATTATGCTAAGCATAACAGTAACCCTAGTCCCAAATCTAAACCTAACCCTAACCCCCTGTAATGTGACATCTAAACCTGTTCATACACTTAACCCTAATGGTAACCCTAATCCTAGACCTAATCCTAAGCCTAACCCTATCCTTAGCACTAACCCTAGCTCAAACCCTAACCCATACCCTAAACCTAACCCTATCCTTAACCCTAAACTTAACCCGAAATCTAGCCATAATCCTAAACATAACTCTAGCCCTAATCCTAGCTCTAACCCTATCCATTACCCTAATGATAACCATAAACCTAATGCTAACACAAGGCCTAACCCTAACCCTATCCATTACCTTAAACCTAATCTGAGCCCTCAACCTAACCTGAAGCCTAAACATAACCTTATCTATTATCCTAACTCTAACTCAAACCTAATGCTAATTTGAGCCATAACACTAAACCTCAACCTAACCCAAACCCAAAACCTGACTCCGACTATTATAATACCCCTAGCTCTCAACTTGAACCTCACCCTAAACCTAACACTGACACTAAACCTAGCCATAAATCTTACCCAAAAACTATTCATAACCATAACCCTAGACCTGATATTAACCCTAGCCCTAATTCTTGTCATAACCCTAACACAAATGCTAGCCCTCATCCTAGCCCTTTAACTAACCTTGATCCTAACCCAAACCCTATCTCTAGCCCTATCCCTAATTCTATCCCTCGCCCTAGTTCTGAACCTTGCTATACCCCATCCCTTCACCCAAATCTAAAACTAACTCAGACTCTAGACTTAACCCTTGCAGTAATGCTAGACCTGATCCTAGTCCTAATTTAGTCCTAGCCCTACCTCTAGCCCTGAGACTAATTCTCACTCTCACCCTAGCCCTATTCCTAGATCTAACCCTATTCCTTAACATAACCGTAACACTTGCCCTAACTTTAACCCCAACAGTAGCCCTAGCCCTAACACTAGATCTAGCTGTAACTTTAAGTCCAACCTAACCCTAAGCCTAAACATCACACTAACAATATCCCTAACACTAACACTAATCCTAAAACCAGCCTTAATCTAGTTCAAGCCCTAAAACAAAACCAAGCCATAGCCCTAACTCTAACACTTAAACTAAACCAAAACCTAACCCTACACCTGGCTGTAACATTAGCCCTAATTCCAGTCCTAACCTAACCCTAAAACTAACCTTGGGCCTGACTCTGACCTTACTCTAACACTAGCTCACACATCACCTAAAAGTATACCTAACCCTAAAACTAGATCTAGCCCTAACAGTAACACTACAAGTAGCCCTAATCATAACTCTATTTCTTACATTAGCCTCAGCCCTAATCCTAGCCCTAACCCAAAACCTAGCCCTAAACTGAGCCCTACACCTTGTTTTAACACTAACCCTAACCCTAATCATTACCCTAAACCTAATCCTAACCCTAAAACTGGCCCTAACCCTAAGACTAACCGTAGAATTATGTGTTATGGTTTTGTTTAGTAATAAATAAGGCTAGGTTTGGGGCTAGGATGAGACCTAGGGTTTGTTTTAGGGTTATGGCAAGAATTAGGGCTAGGGCTATTGTCAGCTCTAGGCTTACTTTAGGGATAGATTGAGGGTTAGATTTATGGCTAGGTGTAGTGTAAGGGTTCGGTTTAGGGTAAGGGTCAGGTTTAGAGCTAGGGGTATTATTAGGGTAAGAATTAGGTTTCAGGTATGGTTTAGCTTAGGGTTTAGGTTTAGAGCTTGAATTAGCATTAGGGTTTGGTTAGGATAATGATATGTTTTGGTTTAGGGTTCATGTTAGGTGTAGGGTAATTGATAGGGTTAGAGTTAGCAAAAGGGTTATGGTTAAGCCTAGGGTTAGCCTTAGTGTTATGGTTGTGCTTAGGATAATGGATAGGGTTAGGGGTAGGGTTATGGTTTTTATTAGGGCTAGAGTTAGTGTTAGGCCTAGGAATAGGTTTAGGTTCCGGTTTAGGATATGGTTTAGAGTTTGAGCTAGGGTAGATCTAGGGCAAGGGTTAGGTTTAGGGTTACGACTAGGTTATAGTTATGGTTAGGGTCAAGAAAAGTGTTAAGCTTAGAGCTAGGGTTATCGTTTGGTTTAGGATACTGGATAGGGTTTGATTTCGTGTTAGCCTTAGGTTTTGGCTTAAGGTTAGGATTAGGGATAGGCTTAGGTTTAGGTTTAGAGTAATGGTTAGGGTTTGAACAGGGGTTAGCTCTATGGCAAAGGTTAGGTTTATGGCTATGTCTAGGATTAGGGTTAGGGTAAATTTAGGGTAATGGACAGGGTTATCATCAGGGTTAACGTTAGAGATAGGGTAATGGGTAGGGTTATTGCTGGGGTTAGGGCTAGGGTTATTATTAGGGTTAGGGTTAGAGTTAGGGTAATATTTCGGGTTAGAGCTAGGGTTAGGGATAGTGTTAAGTTTAGGATTAGGGCTAGGGTTAAGGTTAGGCTTAGGTTTAGGCCATGGGTTAGTGTTAGGGTTAGGTTAAGTTTAAGGGTTAGGGATTTAGCTAGTGTTTGGACTAGGATGAGGATTAAGGTTAGAGTCAGTGTGAAGGTTAGGGCTAGGGTTACCATTAGTGTTAGGGTTAGGGTTATGGTAATGGATAGAGTTAAAGGTAGGTTTTGGCATATGATTATGGCTAGTTTCAGGGTTAGTGATATGGCTAGGTCTAGTGTTAGGGTTATATTTTTTGTTAGGATAAGCTTTAGAGCTAGGGTTTGTATTAGGGTAAGGGTCAGTTACCAGTAAAGGGTTAAGTTTATTGTTAGGGCCAGCATTAGGTCTATGGTGTCATCTAGGGGTAGGGTTAGTGTTTGGGTTAGGTTAAGGGTTATTATTAGGTCTAGGACTAAGTTTTGTTTAGGGCTAGGTCTCGAGTTATCACTAGATAAAGGATTAATTGGAGGTCCAGGTCTAGTATTAGGTTACGGTTTAGTTATAGATTTACAGGTAGTTCCAATGTTAGGGGTCAGTTTAGTGTTAGGGTCAGGTTTACTTCTATGGTTATTCTTAGGGTCAGAATAAGGGTCAGGGATAGGGTTAGGGTTTTGGATAGAGATAGAGCTAGGTTGAGGATTAGGGTTAGAACTAGTAAGAGAGTTAGGTTTTGGGTTATGCTAAGAATTAGGTTTAGGACTAGGGAAGCTTTAGGGTTAGAGTTTGGCTTAGGGTAAGCGATAAGGTTAGCACTAGTGTTAGGGCTAAGTTTAGGGTTAGGGTTAAAGCTAGGGTTAGAGCTTGGATTAGGGCTAGGCTAGGTTTGTTGTTAGCTTTAGGGCTATGGCTAATGTAAATGTAGGGTTACAATTAGGGCTAGTTTTAGGGTTAGTGTTTCATCTAGGTTTAGTGTTTGGTTAAGTTTAGTGTTAGGGTTATGTTTAGGGTAATGGATAGTTTAGGGTTAGTGAACGTGTTAGGGTTAGGCCTAGGGTTAGCATTTGGGTTAGGATTAGGGTTAGGGTTAGGGTAATGGATAGGGTTAGATCTAGGGTTAGGGCTATGTTTATGGTTAGTGTTAGTGTTAGGGTTAGTGTTAGGTTTAGGGTTATTGCAAGGATTAAAGTTAGGATTAGGTTTAGGGTAAGCATTAAGACTTGGTTGAGGTTTAGAGTTAGGGTTAATGCTAGGGTTGGGGCTCACATTATTGCTGGATTTTGGGTTATATTAGGGATAGTGTTAGGGACATAGCTAATGTAAGAACTAGGGTTATGATTAAGGCTAATTTTAGTGTTACAGTTAGGGCTAAGTCTAGTTTTATGGTTAGGTATAAGTTCAGGGTGATGTTTTGAGCTAGGGTTATTGTTAGGTTCAGAGTCAGGGTCAGGGTTAGTTTTAGGGTTGGGGATAGGACTAAAATACGGGTACGCTTAGTGCTAGATGTAGGGTTCATATTTGGTTTAGGTTAAGGGTTAGGGTTAGTTCTATGGCTCATTATGTTTTAGGGCTAAGGCTAAAGGTAAGGGTAGTTTTACGATTAATGTTAGTGTTATTGCTAGTGATATGGTGAGTATAGGCTTAGGGGTACATTTCGAGTTATTGTTAATTCTAGGGCTAGGGCTATGGCTGGGTTAGGGATAAAGTTATGTCTAGTTTTTGGCTATGGTAAGGGATAGGGATAGAACTAGGAATAGATCTAGGGTGATAGTTAGATTTAGTCTTAAGGCTAGGGTTAGTGTTAAGTTTAGGGCTAAATTAGGCCTATGAATATGTCAAAGATTGGTGTTAGGGTTAGGTCTATGTTTCAGATTAGGTTTAGGGTTAGGTTTAGGGGAAGGGATGGGGTTATAGCAAGGTTTAGGGTTAGGGTGATGATTAGAATTAGGTTTAGGTCTAGGGATATGTTTGTGTTAGAATTAAGGCTAGATTTGGGGTTAGGATGAGGGCTAGGATTTGTGTTAGGGTTAGGGCAAGTTTTAGGGATAGGGATAATGTCAGGTTTAGGTTTACAGCTAGAGATAGTTATAGAGTTAGGTTCATGACTAGGTCTAATGTTAGGTTTAGGGTAAGGACCAGGATAAAGAGTCAGGAGTATTTTCAAAGTCAGGGTCAGGTTTCGGGTTTGTGTTAGGTTAAATATTAGTGTTAAGGCTCAAATTAGCATTAGGGATAGAATTAGGGTTACATTTATGTATAGGTTTGGGTTTAGGATTCAGGGTAAGATTAGAGTAATTGGTGGGATTAGGGTTAGGCCTAGGTTTAGCATTTGGGTTAAGGATTTTTTTAGGGTAATGAATAGCATTAGAGCTAGGGTTAGGGAATACTATTAGGGCTAGAGTTAGGGTTATGGTTAGGGCTAGGGCAAGGGTTAGGGTTTGGGTTAGGTTTAGGGTACAGGTTAGGTTTTGGACTAGGGTTAGTTCTAGGGTGAGAGTTAGGTTTAGGATTATGTCTAGGGTTAGATTTATGGTTAAGTTTAGTGTTAGTGTTAGGGTTATAGCTAAGGTTATCTTTAGAGTTAGGTTAATGGATAGGATTAGATGTCAGGGTAGGTTAGTGGTAGCTTTAGGTTTAGGGTTAGTGTTAAGGTTAGGGCTAAGATTATCATTTGAGTTAGGGAAATGGATAGGGTTAGATGTCAGGTTAAGTTAAGGGGTAGTTTTAGGTTTAGGGTTAGTTTTAGTGTTTGGGCTAGGGTTAGTGTTAGAGTAAGGGTTAGGGTTTTACCTAGGGTTAAGGCTATGATGAGGGTTAGGTTTAGGGTGAGGTCTAGGATTAGGTTTACAATTAGGATTAGAGCTAGGCTTATCATTAGGGTTAAGGTTTGGTTTAGGGTAATGGATAATTTTATAGATAGTATTAGGGCTAGTGTTAACATTATGATTAAGGCTAGGATTAGCATTAGGTTTAGGGCTAGGGCTAGGGTTATGTTTAGGGTTCAGTTTTGGGTTTTATCTAGGTTTAGGTCTAAGGCGAGGGTTAGGCTTAGTGTGAGGGTTAGGCTTATGGTAAAAAATAAGGTTAGGTTAGGGTTAGGGTTACTCTTTCGGCTAGATTGAAGTCTACGATTACGGCTAGATTTTGTGTTAGGTGTAGAGCTAGTTTTAGTGCTATGGTAATGTAAGGGTTATGTTTATGGTTATGGCTAGGCCTAATGTTAGGTTTAGGTTTTGATTAGGGTCAGTTTTATAGCTATGGTTAGTGTTAGTGTCAGGGTCTGTGTTTGGATTAGGGTTAGGGTTAGGACTAGAGCCAGAATTAAGTTTGGTTAGGTCTAGAGGTAAGGTTAGTGTTTGGCTTTGCCTAAGGGTTATCATTAGAGCTAGGGTTAGTTTTTTGTTTAGGTCTTGGTTAAAAATAAGTCTAGATTTATGATTAGGTTTAGTCTAGGGCTAGTTTTAGGGTTTGGTTTAGGTTCAGGATCAGAATAAGGGTCAGGGTTAGGGTTAGAATTTGGGTTATGGTTATAACAAGAATGAGGACTAGGGTTAGGACTAGTAATAGGACTAGGTTTTGGGTTAGAGTAAGGATTATTTTTAATACTAGGGTTAGTATTATGATTGGGGTTTGATTAGGGTAAAGTATATGGTTAGAGGTAGGGTTAGAGCTAGGTTTTGGGTTAGGGTCATGGCTATGTTAGGATTAGGGTTAGGGTGAAAGCCAGGGTTAGGTATCAGAATTTGGCTAGGTTTGGTTAGATTTAGGTTTAAGGTTATGGCTAATGTATGATCTAGGGTTATGTTTAGAACTAGTTTTAGAATTAGGGTTAGGACCAGGTCTAGTGTTAGGTTAAGGTTTAGATTTAACACAATATTTAGAGGTAGGGTTAGTGTTAAGGTCAGATACAGGTTTAGGGGTAGATTTAGGGTTAAGATTAGGATTCATATTAGGGCTAGGCTTAGGGCTAGATATAAGGTAAGCTTTTGGTTTAGGTAAAAGTTTAGTGTTATTCTTATGGATCAGTTTTGTTTTACGGCTAAGCCTATGTTTAGGGCTAGTTTTAGGATTAGCATTAGCATTAGGGCTAGTGTTAAGGATAGGTTTAGATGTAGAATTAGGGTTAAATTTACAGTTAGGTTTAGATCTAGGGTTAGGGCAAGGTGTAAGGTTAAAGCTAGGGTTATTCTAGGCTATGGCTATGAATAAGATTATGGTAAGTGATAGGGTTAAATTAGGGCTACGTCTAGGGCAAGAGTTATAGTTAGTCTTAAAGCTAGGATTATGGTTAGGTTTAGGATTTTAGCTAGGGTTAGTGTTAGGGTTAGTCCTAGGTTTAAGTTTAGGGCTAGATTTAGTGTTAGGGTTAGCATTTGGGTTAAGTTTAGGTAAGCAATAGGGTTATAACTAGGTTAAGGGCAGGCAAAGGGATAGAATTAGGGTTAGGGTTATGACTAAGGTTAGGTTTGGGACTAGGATGAGAGCTAATGTTCATATTAAGGTTAGGGCTAGGGTTAAGGCTAGGGCTAATGTCAGGTCTAGGGTTACAGTTAGAGATAGGTTTCCGTTTATGTTTATGATTAGGTCTAGTATAAGGGTTAGATTTAGGTTAAGGGTCAAGTTTAGGCTATGTGTATTAATAGGGTCCTTGTACAGCTTAAGGTTTGTTTTAGGTTAACGTTTAGGTTTAGGGCTCAAATTAGCATTAGGGTTAGAGTTAGGGTTAGAGTAATGAATAGGCTTAGGATTAGTGTTCAGGTTAGTTTTAGGGCAATGGATAGGTTTAGGGATTGGGGTAGGGTTAGGGTTAAGCCTATTGTTAGCATTAGGATTAGGATTATGGTTAGGGTAATGGATAGAATTAGAGCTAGGATTAGGGCTGGTGTTATCGTTAGGATTACGGCTAGGATTAGGGTAGTTGATATAATTAGAGCTTTGGTTAGGGCTATGATTAATGTTAGGATTAGGTCTAGTGTTAGGTTTGATTTGGGGACAAGGCTAGGGTTATGTTAAGGGTAAAGGTTAGGCTTGGGCTAGGGTTAGGTCTAAAGCAAGGCTTAGGTTTAGGGTTAGGGCTGGGCTTAGGTTCAGGCCTAAAATTAAGGAGAGTTTTTTGTGTTAGTTTAGGCCTAGGATTAGGGCCATGTGTTTTGTAAGAGCTAGGGTTATGATTAGGGCTAGTTTTAGGGTTAGGGTTATGGCTAAGTCTAGTGTTAGGATGAGGTTTTTGTTTAGGGTAAGCTTTGGAGCTAGGATTATGTTAGGGTCAGGGCCATTGTTCAGGTTAGAGTTAGTGTTGGGTTTAGTGCCAGAATTAGGTATAGGGTTAGGTCTAGTGGTAGGGTTAGTGTTTGGGTTAGGTTAAGGGTTATTGTTAGGCCTAGGGCTAGGTTGGTGTTCAGGTCTAGGGCTAGAGACATGGCTAGATTTAGGATTAGGTTTAAGTCTAGGGCTAGTGTTAGGTTTATGTTTATGTATATGATTACTGGTAGGGCTAATGTTAGGGTTCGGTTTCGGGTTAGGGTCAGGTTTATAACTGTGGTTAGTGTCGGGGTCAGAATAAATGTCAGGGTTAGGGTTTGGGTTTATGTTAGGGTTAGAGCTTGAAATAAGTTTAGGGTTAGGACTAGTAATAGGGTTAGTGTTTGGGTTAGGCTCTGGATTAGGTTTAGGACTAGAGATAGCATTAGGTTTAAGGTTTAGCTTAAGATAATGGATAGGATAAAACTAGGGTTAGATCTAGTGTTAGGGTGTGGATTAGGGCTAGTTTTAGGGTTAGGGTTAAAACTAGGGTTAGTGCTCGGCTTAGGGCCAGATTTTGGTTTAGTTTGGGGCTAGTGTTAGGCCTACAACTAATGTATAAACCAGGGTTCTGATTAGGTCTACTTTTTGGGTATGTGTTACGGCTAGATCAAATGTTAGGCTAGGGTTACCATTAGCGTGATATTTAGAGCTAGGGTTAGTGTTGGGGTCAGGGTCAGTGTTGGGGTTATAGTTAGGTTTAGGGTTAAACCCAATATTATCACCAGAGTTAGGTCTAGGTGTAGGGTTAGTGTTTGTGTTAGGTTAAGGTTTATCATTAGGGTGAGGGCTATATTTTTATTTAGGTCTAGGGCTAGAGATATGGCTAGAGTTAGGATTAGGTTTATGTCTAGGGGTAGTGTTAGGTTTAGGTTTAGGTATAGGTTTATTGCTAGTGCTAGTGTTAGGGTTCTGTTTATGGTTAGGGTCACTTTTAGACATAAGGTTACCTTTAGGATCAGAATAAATATCAGGGTTAGGTTTAGGGTTTGGGTTATGGTTAGAGCTACAATGAGGGCTAGTGTTAGGACAAGTAATAGGGTGAGGGTTTGGGTTAGGCTGAGGATTAGAGTTAGGCCTAGGGTTAACATTAGGCTTAGGGTTAGCTTAGGGTAGAGATAGGATTAGAGCTAGGAATAGGGCTATGTTTAGGGTTAGGGTTAGGGCTAGTTTAGGTTTAGTTTTAGGATTAAAGCTAGGGTTAGGTCTTGCATTAAGGCTAGGTTTTGGTTAGAGTTAGGGCTAGTTTTAGAGTTATGGCCAATGTATGGACTAGGGTTATGATTTGGGCTATTTATAGGATTAGGGTTAGGACTAGGTCTAGTGGTAGAGTTAGGTATAACTTTTAGAGCTAGGGTTAGTGTTAGGGTCAAATTCAAGTTCAGAGTAATTTTAACATAAGGTTTTGGCCTCGAATTAGGGCTAAGGTTAGGGCTAGGAGTAGGGTTAGGTTTCAGTTTAGGTTAAGTTTTAAAGTTAGGGCTATGGCCTGGTTTTGTTTCAGGGCTGGGGCTATGGTTAGGGCTACTTTTAGGCTTAGAATTAGGTTTAGGGCTAGTGTTAGGCTTAGGTTTAGGCTTAGGTTTAAAGTTAGATTTTAATTTAGGATTAAATCTAGGGTTAGGTCTAGGGCTAAGTATAGGTCTTGGTTTATGGCTAGGATTATGGTTATGGTAAGGGATAGGTTTAGAACAAGGAATAGGGCTAGAGTGAGTTTCAGAGTTTGTCTTATGGCTAAGCTTAGTGTTTGGTTCGGTATAGGGCATAATTAGGGCTAGTAATAGGGCTAGGTTTATGGTTATGTTTAGGCCTAGGGTTCACTTTAGGCTTAGGGTTAGTTTTTGTGTAAACAATTGGGTTAGAGCTGGGGATACAGCAAGGGTGAAGGTTAGAATTAGGGTTAGGGCTAGGGGTTCATTACAGTTATGATTAAGGCTAGGTTTAGGGCTAGGATGAGGGCTAGGGTTTGTGTTAGGGTTATGGCTAGGATTAGAGTTAGGGTCAATGTCAGGTCTAGGGTTATGGTTAGAGATAATTTTAGGATTAGGTTTATGGCTATGTTTAGTGTAAGTGTTAGGTTTCAGGTAGGGGTCAAATTTAGAGCTAGGGGTATTATTAGGGTCAGGGTCAGGTTTAGGGTTTTGTTTAGGTTAGGGTTTATGGTAGGGCTTGAATTAGAATTAGGATTTGGGTTAGGATAATGATAGGGTTTGGTTTAGGGTTCAGGATAGATTTAGCATAATGGATAGGGTCACGGTTAGGGATAGGGTTAGATTTAGGCCTAGGGTTAGCATTATTATTAGGGTTATGTTTAGGTTAAATGATAGGGTTAGAGCTAAATTTAGGTCTAGGGTTATGGATAGGATTAGGGCTAGGGTTAGGATTAGGGTTATGGGTTTGTTTTGTGTTAAGTTTAGGGCTAGAATTATGGCTAGGGCAAATGTCAGGTATAGGATTATGGCTAGGGATAGTTTTAGGGTTAGGTTTATGCCTACATCTAGTATACAGGTTAGGTTTAGGGGTAGGGTCAGGATTAGAGCTAGGTATATTATCATGGGGAATGGCAGAGTTAGAATTTGGGTTGGGTTAAAGTTTAGGGTTAGGGCTTGAAATAGCATTAGGGTTAGAGTTAGGGAAAACTAACCTTAACCTGTTTAGAGTCCCTTTGTTCCTTGAAGTCCCACACTTGGGGAGCCAATTTGGGTAGGCTAACACATGAATCTTTCACACTTATCAAATAAATCTGACCAAATAATTGGGTAGGTAGTTCAGTACATGCATATTTTCCTGATTTATCCTAAAGTGCTCTCACATAAATTTGCTTTGCATGCTTCAGCTTAGGGCTACTTTTACAAGGAATAAACCAGAGAATGCCCATAGAAAACTCATTGAGTGTGTGAGGTTTGAAGCAGCTAGCACCAACTCTGTTGGATTTCCAGCTCCATTTCCATTTACATGCATAGGTCAAAAAGAAATGAAAACTTAAAATACAAACTGTTTAGGAGAGCAAACCCTTGACCCAAGAGGCCTACACCTAAAAAATATAGTAAGGCTTGGTAAAAGTTGAATCCTGCCTATTATCCAAGAAATTTCAACAAAACTAAATCTATCAAACACTAGCTGTAACCCTAGCCCTAATCTAATACTAAATCTAATATAACCTGTTTAGAAAACCATTGATCAAATTAGTCCCCAAATAAAGGAGCCCAGTGGGGCAAGCTAACAGATGAATCCTGTGCAGTATCAAAGAAATCTGACCAAATAACTGGGGGAGATATTTCAGTACGTGCATATTTCCCTGTTTTCTCCTAATGTGCTCTTGGAAAATTATTTTTTCTTGCTTCAGTTTAAGGTACTTTCACAAGGAACAACCAGAGAGTGCCCACAGACAGCTGATTGAGTGTGTGAAGTTTCAAGCAGCTAGTACTAACTCTGTTTGATTCCCAGCTCCATTTTCATTTACGTCCATAGGCCACAACAAATTGAAACCTAAAATTTTAAACTCTTCCTGACAGTGAACTGGCAAACCTTGAAAACCGAAACATGGGGATCCTACTAAGACTAGGAAAATGATGAATCTTGTATAATATCAAAGTAATCCATGCCAAAAAATTGAAGCTTGCTCCTAAAGTGCTCACAGATAAAGCTGTTTCTTTCTAATTCAGCTTAGGCTACTACCACAAAAAAAAACAAATGAGAGAATGTGCACTGAGAAATGATTGAGTGTGTGAAGATTCAAGCAGCTAGCACAAACCCTGTTTGAGTCCAGCCCCATTTCCATTCACCGCTATAGGGCAAAATGAAGTGAAACATGAAAATTAAAGCTGCTCCTGAGAGCAAACACTTTTACCTAGGAGGCCCAAATATGGGGAGCATACTAAGAATAGGAAAAAGGTAAATGCTGCCCAATATCCAAAAAATTGAAAAAAAAAATTACTCTAACCATGAAACTAATTATAACACTTTCCCTAACTCTAACCATAACCCTAAGCCTAACCTGTTAACTAAAACTTTGATCAAAAAAGTTTTAAACTTTGGGAGACTAGTGGGGAAGCTTACAAATGAATCCTACACAGTATCAAAGAAATGTGACCAAATAATTGGGAGAGGTATTTCAGTACATGCATATTGCCCAGTTTTCTCCTAAAGTGCTCTTGGATAAAGTTCCATGCTTCAGCTTATGGACACTTTTACAAGGAAGAAACCAGATAGTGCCCAAAGACAACTGATTGAGAATGTGAAGTTTCAACCAGCTAGAACCAACCCTCTGATTTCCAGCTCCATTCTCATTTACCAATATAGGTCAAAATGAAGTGAGACATTAAAAACAAACTATTTCCAACAGCGAAGCATTGAACCAAGAAGGCCCCAAACTGGGGCCCATAGTGAGGCTAGGTAAAAGATAAATCTTCCCAGTATCAAAGAAATTTGAACAAAACAAACTCAAACCCTAACACTAGCTCTAAAACTAGCCCTAACCCTAACTGTAACACTAACCCTTACATGTTTAGAGAATCATTGATCCTAGAAGTGCCAACCTTGGGGAGCCTAGTGCAGCAATCTAAAAGATGAATACTGTGCAGTATCAAAGAAATCTGATCAAATTGTTGGGAGACTTATTTCAGTACATACATGTTTCTCTGTTTTCTGCTTAAGGGCTCTCAGATACAGTTTCTTTTGCATGCTTCATTTTGGCCTACCTTCAAAAGAAAGAAATCAGAGAGTGCCCACTGAGAACTAATTGTGTGAAGTTTCAAGCACCTCCTGCCAACCCTGGTGGCCAGCTCAATTTCCATTCACATCAATAAGTCAAAATAAAGGGAAACCTTAAAATACAAACTGTTCCTGACCGTGAACCATTGAACCGAGAAGGCCCAAAACTGTGGAGCACAGTAAGGCTAAGTAAAAGGTTAATCCTGCCCAGTATCATAGAAATTTGAAGAAAACTAGGGCCCCATGGGTGCTCTTAGCTCAGATGGAAGGCTCGGCTGTGGAGTTTCTCTGGGGGCAGATAGCAGTCTCAGCCACATGGGCGCTCACTGCACAGATGGAAGGCAGCACAGAACACAGAGACTTTGCTTGAGAATCACCAGAAGGAGCTCTGGACACAGCACATGGTCAATCCAGAACTACCCACTTCAACAAACACCATACATGGGTAATAGATGTAATCCATCTTTCAAAACCTTACTGGACATCTATCACTGGGCATGGTTACCAGCTCAGTTCTGCAGCTTATCAAGTAAGTGGTTTCCAACTCTCCTGCCTCCAGCCTTGATAACTCACGATTTTTCTCACAAGCTTTTGGGGGTGTAGCTATCAATGAGGAACAGAAACTGTACAGGCACCTGGTTTCCAATTCAGAGACTAAAAGTCGGAAGGCTCCAGGAAGAAGCTCAAGCTCTCTCACCCTGGTTACCTCCACCACCCTGAGCACAGAGGCTCAAGCTAGGAATAGACAACTCCAACTACTGCAAGAAAAGAAAACAGAGTTCTGAGAGACTATTATTTCTTACTTTTTTCATCCATTCTCCTCTACTCTTCCACTCTGGTCCTCACAACCTCAACATATGTGAAACCAAGAACTTTCCATGAAATTGGACTTTAAGAACTGAATCACTAGAATAGCATAATATAGAGGAATTACATAGGCCCCACATCACCACCTCTTTATTTGCTCTTATTTTCTTTCTCCCTCTATTTACTTATTATTTTTCTTCTTTTTTCTTTCTCCCTCTATCCCACTTTCAGCCTCCTAACTTTTACTATTTATACATAGGGTAATTTTATGAATACAGATAAGGAGTTTGAATTTATACCTTCTTCCATAAATTCACCCTGTCTATTCATTAGAGTTCTCCTTCAAACTTACTCAGTTAGATTAATCACACACCCTCATTCCTTTCCCCCTTAACATAGTATCCTACCCCTGACCCTCAATTCTGTATACACCACCAGAAACGTATGCCTTTTATGAATTTACTGATTATATTCTAAATAATAATTAAAGCTAACATCTGTAGAAACAGAGTCTAAATATAAATGTATTTCTAATGGTTAGGTTTAGGCTTTGGGTTAGGGTTAGATTTAGAGTTAGGTTTTTATCTATGGTTAGGGCTAGGGCTAATGGTAGGGCAAGGGTTAAGACTAATATTTGGGTTAGGTGTATGATTATGGTAAGGGATAGGGTTAGAACTAGTAATAGGGCTAGTATGAGAGTTAGAGTTAGTCTTAGAGCTAGGATTAGGGTTAGGGTTAGGGTTAGGGTTAGGGATAGGGCTAAATTAGGGCTAGTGCTAGTGTTAGGTTTAGGCCTTGGCTTAGGGTTAGAGTTAGGAATAGGTTTAGGGTAAGGTATTGGGTTATAGCTAGGCTGAGGGCTAGGGCAAATGTTAGTATTAGGGTTGGTGTCAGGTCTAGGTTTAGGATTAGAGTTAAGTTTAAAGCCAGGGTTATCATTAGGGTTACTATTATGTTTAGGGTAATGGATAGGGTTAGAGCTCGAGTTAGGGCTAGGATTATGGTTAGGATTAATTCTAGGTTTAGATTTAGGGTTAGGGCCAGATTTATCGTTAGGTTTAGATTTAGGGTAATGGTTAGTGCTAAGGTTAGGGTTAAAACGAGGTGTAGGGCTCACTTTAGGGATAGATTTTGCGTTATGTTAAGCCTATGTCTAATGAAATAACTAGAGTTATGATTAGGGCTACTTTTAGGTTTACAGTTAGGGCTAGTACTAGTTTTAGGTTTACGTATACTTTTAGGGCGATGTTAGAGCTAGGGTGAGTTTGAGGTCAGAGTCAGGCTCAAGGTTAGTTTTAGGGTTATGTTATGACTTTAATTAGGGCTAAGTTTAGGGCTGGGTATAGGGTTAGGTTTTGGTTTAGATTAAGTGGTAGGGTTAGGGCTATGGCTCAGCTTTGTTTTAGGGCTTGAACTAGATTAGGGCTAGTTGTAAGATTAGTGTTACTGTTAGAGATAGTGTAAGTGTGAAGTTTAGGCTTAAGGTTATGGTTGGACTTAGAGTTATGGTTAGTTCTAGTGTTAGGGCTATAGCTAGTGTTAGGGCTAAGGTTAGTGCAAGTGTTAGGGTTATAATAAGGGATAGGGTTAGATCTAGGTATAGGGCTAGGGCAAGAGTTAGAGTTAGTCTTAGTGGTAGTGGTAAGATTAGGGCTAAATTAGGTCTAGGATCAGGTCTAGTATTAGTTTAAGGGTTAAGTCTAGAGTTAGAGTTAGGGTTAGATTTTGGGGGAAGGGATGGGTTATAGCAAGGTTCAGAACTAGGGTGAGTGATAAAATTAGGGATAGGGCTAGAGTTCTGGTTTGGGTTAGGATTAAGGCTAGGTTTAGGGCTAGGATGAGGGCTAGATTTTGTGTTAGGGTTATGGCAAGAATTAGGGCCAGGGCTAAATCAAGTCTAGGGTTATAGTTAGGGATCTTTTTCGGGTTAGATTTATGGCTATGTCTAGTTTCAGAGTTAGGTTTAGTGTGAGGTTCAAGTTGAGAGCTAGGGGATAGTCAGAGTCAGGTTTTGGGTTTGTGTTAGGTTGAGGTTTAGGGTTATGGCTCAAATTAGCATTAGGTTTGAGTTAGGGCTAGGGCAATGGATAAGGTTAGGTTTAGGGTTCTGGTTTGGTTTAGGGCTCAGGTTAGATTTAGTGTAATAGATAGGGTTAGGGTAAGGCCCAGGTTTAGCGTTAGGTTTATTTAGGGTTAAAGCTGGGGTAGGGCTTGGGTTAGGCTAGGTTTTGCAATAGGTTAGGGCTATGGCAAATGTAAGAACTTAGCTATGATAGGGCTAGTTTTAGGTTTAATGTTAGACCTAAGTATAGTTTTAGAGTTAGGTTTAGTGTTAGAGTGATGTTTAGAGCTAGGGTTAGTGTTGGTGTCAGGGTCAGTGTTCAGTTGAGGGTTATGGTTAATATGAAAGCAGTATTAGGATAAGGGTTAAGATTAGGGGAAAGGTTAGTTTTTGGCTTTAGGCTAAGGGTTATTATTAGGGCTAGGGTAGGTTTTTCTTTAGGTCTAGGCATAGAGTTACAGATAGATAAGGATTATGTTTCTGTCTAGGGCTAGTGATTGTGCTAGGTTTAGGTATAAGTTTACCATGAAGTCTAGTATTAGTGTTCGGTTTAGGGTTAGGTTCAGGTTTAGACCTATTATTACTGTTAGGGTCAGAATAAGGGTTAGGCTTAGCATTAGGATTTGGTTTATGGTAGAGCTAGAATGAGGACTAGGGTTAGTGTTTTGGTTAGATTAAAGATTAGGTATAACCTAATCCTAATCCTAATTCTTAAACTTACCCAAACCCTATCCCTATGGGTTAGGTTAAGGATTAGGATTACAATTACGATTAGGATTAGCATTAGGTTTAGAGTTTGGCATAGGGTAAGGGATAGCGTTAGAGCTAGGATTAGGACTAGGGTTGGGGTTAAAGCTAGGGTTAAGGCTAGGGTTAGGAATAGGACTAAATTAGGGCTAAGATTATGGCTAGGTTTAATTTTGGGGTTAGGCCTAAAGTTAGGTTTAGGGTTAGGATTAATGCTTGGTTTAGGGCTAGGATAAGGGCTGGGTTTTGTGTTAGATTTAGGACTAGGATTAGAGCTTTGGCTAATGTCAGGTCTAAGGTTAGGGTTGGGGATAGTTTTAGGATCAGGTTATGGCTAGGTCTAGTGTAAGTGTTAGGTTTAATGTAAATTCAGCCTTAGAGCTAGGAGACTTATTAGGGTCATGGTCATTGTTAGAGTTTGCTTGAGGTTAGGGTCTATGGTTAGGGCTTGAGTTAGCACTAGCGTGTGGGTTAGGTACTGATAGGGTTTTGTTTAGTGTTTACATTAGGTTTATGGTAATTTGTAGGGTTAGGGTTAGTGATAGGCTTAAGATTAGGCCTAGGGTTCGCATTAGGGTAAGAGTTATGTTTAGTATAACGGATGGAATTAGTGCTAAGTTTAGGGCTAGGTTTCTGGTTAGGAATAGGTCTTGAATTAGCGTTAGGGTTAGGGTTAAAACTAGGGATAGGATTAGGTTTATGTTTAGCAAAAGGATTAGGTTTTGAGCTAGGGTTAGTTTTAGGGTGAGGGTTAGATTTAGGGTTACTTCTAGGGATGAGAGTATAGTACTCATAGGGTTAGGGTTAGGATTAGGGCTAGTGACATCATTAGGGATATGGTTAGGGTTAGGGTAATGTATACAATTAGATGTAGATTTAGGGCTATGTTTAACATTAAATTGAGGTTTAGGCTTAGAATTAGGGCTATGGTTATGTTTAGGTTTACAGTAAGGGTTAGGTTTTGAGCTAGGTTTAGGTCTATGGCAAGTGTGAGATTTAAGGTGAGGTCTAGGGTTAGTTCTCCAGTTAGATTTAGGTTTAGCATTAAGCCTAGAATCATCAATAAGTTTAGGTTTAGGTTTAGAGTAATCGGTCGGTTTATACCTAGGTTTAAGGCTAGGGTTAAGGTTAGAATGAGGGCTAGTGTTAGGGTTAGATTGAGGGATAGGTGTAGGTTTATATTTAGAATAATGTTTAGGCTTTGAGCTAGGATTAGGACTAAGACAAGAGTTAGGTTAGGGTTAGGGCTAGCGTTCAGTTTAGGGTTATGCTTAAGGCTTGATTTAGGCTTAGGATTAGCTGTAGGTTTTGTGTTAGGTTTAGGGCTAGGATTAGGGCTATGGGTAATGTAAGAGCTAGAGTTATGTTGAGGGCTAGATGTAGGTTTAGGGTTATGGCTATGTCTAGTGTTATGTTTAGATTTTTGGTAGGGTCAGATTTAGAGACAGCTTTACTCTAAAGGCAGAGTCAGTGTTTGGGTTAGTGTTATTGTTAGGGTTACAGTCAGAATTAGGACTATGTTAAGTCTAGGGTTAGATTAGTGTTATTGTTAGGGCTAGGGCTAGGTTTATGTTTAGGTCTAGGGTTAGAGTTCAGGCTAGATTTAGGATTTGCTTTAGGTCTAGGGATAGTGTTAGTGTTTGGTCCAGGGTTAGGGTCAGCTTTAGACCTAGGGTTAGGGTCAGAATAAGGGTCAGGGTTAGCGTTAGGGTTTGGTATTGGGTTAGAGCTAGAATGATGGCTAGGGTTAAGACTATTAATAGGGTTAGAGTTTTGGTTAACCTAAGATTTAGAGATAGGTCTAGGGTTACCATCAGGGTTAGGTTTTTTCTTAGGTTAAGGGATAGCCTTAGAGCTAGGGTTAATGCTAGAGTTAGGGTTAGGGTTAAATATAAATATATTTTGAGCTCGGATTAGGGCTAGATTTGTATTAGGATTAGGGTTAGATTTTTGCCTTCCTAATATATGAGTCAGGGTTACAATTAGGGTTAGTTTTAGGGTTAGAGTTAGGGGTAGGTCTAGTGTTAGGTTTAGGTTTAAGGTTAGGGTAATATTTAGAGCTAGGGTTATTGTTAGGATATGAGAAAGCATCTAGGTTAGTTTTAGGGTTAGGATTAGCACTCACATAAGGACTAGGTTTACTGTTCGGTTTAAGGTGAGGGCTGTGTTTAGAGCTAGGGTGACTGTTAGGATATCAGTCAGGTCAGGGTTTGCTTTAAGCTTAGGGTTATGACTTGAATTAGGGCTAGGTTTACTTTTAGGGTTTGGTTTAAGTTTACAATTGCCTTTAGAGATAGGGTCAGTTTTAGGATATGAGTCAGGGTCAGGGTAAGTTCAAAGATTAGGGTTAGGACTAGAATTTGGCTAGGATTACGTCTAGATGTACTGTTAGGGTTTTGTTTAAGTTAATTTTTAGTGTTAGGGCTGTTACTCAGTTTTGTTTTAAGTCCCAGGTTTAGGGTTTGGGCTAGTTATAAGATTAGCATTAGGGTTAGGGCTAGTATTAGTGTTAGGCTTAGGTTTGGGTTAGGGTTAGATTTGGATTTAGCATTAGATCTATGATTAGGGCTAGGTCTAACTATAGGGCAAGGGTAAGGACTAGGGTTATGGTTACTGTAACAGATAGGGTTAGATCTAGGGCTAGGACTAGGGTGAGAGTTAGAGTTAATCTTAGGCCTAGGGTTTTGGTTAGTTTTAGGAATAGGGCTAAGATAGGGCTAGGATTAAGCCTAGGGGTTGTGATCAGATTATGCCTAGTGTTAGAGCTAGGATTATAGTTAATTTTAGGGTACGGTGTGTTGTTATAGCTAGGTTTAGAGTTAGGGTGAGGGTTAGAATTTGGTTTAGGACTAGGGTTAGGGATAGGGTTATGATTAAGACTAAGTTTAGGGCTAGGATGATGCACAGGGTTACTTGTAGGGTTAAGTCTAGAATTAGGGCTAGGGTTTATGTCAGCCTAGTGTTACAGTTTGGGGTAGATTTAGGGTTAGGTTTGTGTCTAGGTCTAGTGTAAGTTTTATTTTTATGGTAAGGGTCAGGTTTAGAGCTAGGTGTATTTTTAGGGTCAGGATCAGGGTTAGGGTTTGTTTTAGGTTAAGGTTTAGGGATAGTGCTAAAATGAGCATTAGGGTTAGGTTTAGGGTTAGGGTTAGGGCAATTGATTGTGTTAGTTTTAGGTTTCAGGGAAGGTTTAGGGCAATGGAGAGCTTTAGGGTGAGCAAAAGGGTTAGGGTTATGCCTAGGGTTAACATTAGGATTAGGGTTATCATAAAGATAATATATCCGGTGAGAGCTATGGTAGGGCTAGGGTTAGGTTATGATTAGGGCTAGAGTTACGTTAGGTTTTGAGTTAGGGCTAGTAACTCTAGCTTAGGGTAGGGTTAGGGTTCGATTTAGGGTAAAGGTTACGTTTTGTGCTAGGGTTAGGTCTAGGACGAGAGTTAGGCTTAGTGTTATAGTCAGTGTTATGTTTAGGGTTAGGGCTAAAGTTTTCATTAGGGTTAGCATTAGGTTTAGGGTAATAGATTGGGTTAGATATAAGTTTAGCTTTATGGTTAAGGTTAGGTTTCGATTTAAGTTTAGTTTTAGGTCTAGGTTTACTGTTGGTTTCAAGGTAAAATTTAGGTTTTGAGTTAGGGTTAAGGCTATGGCAAGTTGTAAGTTTAGGGATAGGTCTAGGGATCAGTTTATGGATTAGGTTGGGGTTTCGGATAGGGTTAGGGATAGGGTTATTATTAGGGTTAGGGTTAGAGTTAGGCTAATGCCTAGGGTTAGAGCTAGTTTTAGGTTTAGGGTTAAGGTTAAGATTAGGGCTATGGTTAGGGTTATGGTTAGGAATAGTGCTAGGGTCATGTTTAGGATAAGGGTTAGTCTTTGAGCTAGGGTTAGGACTAAGGTGAGGGTTAGGGTTAGGGTTAGGACTGGGGTTAATTTTAGGGTGAGGGTTATGCTTAGGGTAGGTTTAGGCCTCGATTAGGGTTAAAGTTATTTAAGTTTTGTGTTAGATTTAGTCCTAGGGTTAGTGCTGTGTGTAATGTAAGATCTAGAGTTGTGATTAGAGCTAGTTTTAGGGTTAGACTTAACCCTAGGTCTAGTGTTACATTTAGGTTTGGGTTAGGGTCAGGTTTATAGCTAGGTTTAAAGTTAGTGTCAGGGCCACTGTTCAGGTTACAGTTACGGTTAGGGTTAAAACCCGGATAGGACTAGGGTTAGGTCTAGTGGTAGGTTTAGTGTTTGGTTTAGAATAAGGGTTATTGTTAGAGCTAAGACTATGTATTTGTTTAGCTCAAGGGTTAGAGTAATAGGTAGATTTAGGATTAAGTTTAGGCATGTGGGTAGTGTTAGGTTTAGGATTAGGTATAAGTTTACTGGTAGAGCTAGTTTCAGGTTTTGGTTTCATTTTAGTGTCAAATTTAGACCTATAATTAGTGTTAGGGTCAGATAAGGGTGAAGGTTAGGGTGAGGTTTTAGGTTAGGGTTAGATCTAGAATTTGGCTTGTGTTAGGACTATTAATAGGGTTATTGTTTGGGATTGGCTAAGGATTAGGATTAGGACTATAGTTAGCCTTATGAATAGGGTTTTTTGGGGGGCTAATGGATAGGATTAGAGCTAGGGTTAGGGCTAGCATTAGGGTTAGGTTTAGGGCTAATTTTAGGGTTAGGGTTAGGGTTAAATCTAGTCTCAGGGCATGGATTAGTGCTATTTTTGTGTTAGAGTTAGTGCTAGGTTTTGGCTAAGGCCCGTAAGAACTAGGGTTATGATTAGGATTAGTTTTAGGGTTAGGGTTACTGCTAGGTCTAGTGTTAGCATTAGTTTTAGGGTTAGGGTGGTATTTAGAGCTAGGCTTTATGTTTGGATATGAATCAGAGTGAGGGTTAGTTTTAGTCCTATACTCGAATTAGAGCTCAGTTATGGATAGTTATTGGTTAGGGTTTGGTTTAGTTTAAGATTTAGGGTTAGAACAATGTCTAGGTTTAGGGGTAGGGTTAAGGTTAGGGTTCAAATAGGGCTAGGTTTAGCACTATGATTAGTGTTAGGGATAGGCATATGGTTAGGGCTAATGTTAGGGTTAGTTTTAGGGGAAGGGTTGGGGTTATATAGCTAGGTTCAGTGCTAGGACACGGTTTATATTTAGGGATAGGGCTAGGTGAGGGTTTTGTTTAGGAATAAGTCTAGGGTTTAGGGCTAGGATTAGGTCTAGTGTTTGTGTTAGGGTTAGGGCTAGAATAAGGGCTAGGGCTAATATCAGGTGTAGGGTTATGGTTAGGGATAGAGTTAGGGATATATTTATGGCTAGGTCTGGTGTAAGGATTAGGTTTAGCATAGGGGTCAGGTCTAGAGCTAGGTTATTATTATGGTCAGAGTATGGGTTAAGGATTGGTTTGGGTTAAGGTTTAAGGTTAGGGCTCAAATTAGCATTAGGGTTAGGGTTAGGGTTAGAGTAATGGATAAAATTAGGTTTACACTTTAGGTTACGTTTAGAGTAATATATAGGGTGAGTGTTAGGCATAGGATTCGGTTTAGGCCTTGAGTTAATATTTGGTTTAGGCTTATATTTAGAGTAATAAGTATGTTTAGTGCTAGTGTTAGGGCTTAGGTTAAGGTCAGGATTAGGACTAGGGTTTGGGTTCCAACGTGGGCTAGTGTTAGGGTTAGTTTTAGTGTAAGTGTTAGGGTTTGAGTTAGGGTTATGGCTAGGGCCAGGTTTATGGTTAGAGTCAGGGCTACAGTTAGGGTTAGGGTTAGGGTTAGGGCTAGGTTTAGCATTAGGTTTATGTTTATGTCTAAGGTAATGGATAAAGTTAGAGCTAGAATTTGGGCTATGGTTTCAGTTAGGATATGGGATTGGGTTAGAGTTAGGGTTAGAGCTAGGGTTATGTTTAGAGTAAGAATTAGAGTTTGAGCTAGGGTTTGATCTAGGGCAAGCATTAGGCTTAGGGTTTGTGCTAGGGTTAAGGTTAAGATTCTGCTTAGGTCTAGGTTTAGGGATTGTATTAGGGCTAGGTTTTGTGTGAGGTTTATGGCTAGTGTTATGGCTATGGATAATGTAAGACGTAGTGTTATGGTTATGGCTAGTTTTTTCTGTTAGTGTTATACATATATCTAGAGTTAGGTTTAAATTTTTGGTTAGGATAAGGTTTGGAACTAGGGTTTGTGTTAGTGTAAGCATCATTGTTTGGGCTAGCATTGGGTTTTGGTTAGGGTCAGAATTAGAACTAGGTTTAATCTAGGGCTAGGGTTAGTATTTGCTTTACGTTAATGGTTATTTTAGGGCTAGGGCTAGGTTTTTGTTTAGGAATAGGGCTAGAGTTATGGCTATATTTAGGACTAAGTTTGGGTGTAGTGTGAGTGTTATGGTTAGTTTTACGTATAGGTTTAGTGGTAGGGCTAATGTTAAGGTTATTTTTAGTAGTAATGTCAGGCTTTGATCTATTGTTAGTGTTAGGGATAGGGTTAGGACTAGTAATTGAGTTAGGGCTTGGGGTAAGCTAAGTGTTGGGGTTAGAACTAGGGTAGCATTAGGGTGAGAGTTTGGCTTAGGGTAAGGAGTATATTTAGAGATAGGGTTTGGATTAGTATTAGGGTTAGGGTTAGTGTTAAAGATAGAATTGAGGATCAGACTAGCACTAGGGTTTGTGTTAGGGTTAGGGTTCTGGCTAATATAAGAACTAGCTTTACAGTTAGAGACAGTTTTAGGGTTAGGATTAGGGCTAGGTCTAGTGTTTCGTTTAGGTTTAGGGTTAGGGTGATGTTTAGAGGTAGGGTTAGTTTTAGGGTCAGAGTCAGGGTCAGTATTAGTTGTAGGGATAGGGTTAGGACTAGGTGTAGCATTAGGATTTGGTTTAGGTTAAGGTTTAGGATTAGGGCTATAGCTTAGTTTTGTTTGTGGGCTATGGCTAGGATTAGGGCTAGTTTTCTAATTAGAATTAGGTTTAGGGCGAGTGTTAGAGTGAGGTTTAGGTTTATAATTCGGGTAGATTTAGAGTTAGGGTTAGTTCT
Organism: Marmota monax; assembly: GCF_021218885.2. Taxonomy (NCBI): domain Eukaryota; kingdom Metazoa; phylum Chordata; class Mammalia; order Rodentia; family Sciuridae; genus Marmota; species Marmota monax. The sequence continues at coordinate 63,058 of NW_026691939.1, forward strand.
AGGTTTAGGACTATGGCTAAGTTTAGGGCTAAGGTTAGGGCTAGTGTTAGGGTTAGGCAATAGATATGGTTGGTACTAGAAATAGGTCTTGGGCTACAGTTAGGGTTAGTCTTAGGGCTAAGGTTAGAGTTAGGGTTACAATTAGCAATAAATTATGGCTAGGATTAGAGCTATGGTTAGTGTTAGGATTAGGTGTATAGTTAGGGCTAGGTTTAGTGTTAGAGATAGTGTTAGGGTTAGGGATAGTGATAGGGGAAAGGATGTGGTTATACCTAGGTTCAGAAATAGGGCGAGGGTTGAAATTAGGGTTTGGGCTAGGGTTAGGGTTTGGTTTAGGGTTAAAGCTAGGCTTAAGGCTAGGATAAGGGCTCTGCTTTGTGTTAAGTTTAAGGCAAGAATTAGGTAGAGTTCTAATATTAGGTCTAAGGATACGGTTAGGGATAATTTTAGTGTTAGTTTTATGGCTAGGTCTAGTTTAAAGGTTATGTTTCATGTAAGGATCAGGTTTAGATCTAGGTGTGTTATTAGAGTCAGTCTCTTGTTCACAGTTTGAGTTAAGTTTTGGATTAGTTTTAGGCCTTGAATTAGCAATAGGATTAGGGTTAGGTTTTGAGTAATTGATAGGGTTAGGTTTAGTGTTCAGGTTGGTTTTAGGTAAGAATAAGGTTAGTGTTAGTGATAGGTTTAGGGTTAAGCCTAAATGGATAGCATTAGATTTATGTTTAGGACTAGGGTTAGTGTTAGGTTTAGCGTAACTGTTAGGATTTGAGCTAGGATTAGGACTACGGCAAGGGTTAGTTTTACGGTTTGTTCTAGGGTGAGGTTTACAGTTAGGGTTAGTGTACATTTAGAGTTAGGACAAGGGTTAAGTTTACAGTTAGGGTTAGAATAGCTTTAGGGTTAGGGTAGTGTTATCATGACATTTATAGTAAGGTTTAGGGTAATGGGTAGGGTTAGAATTATATTTAGAGCTATGTTTGTGTTAGGCTTATGTTTAGGGTAATGGATAGGTTATGGCTAGGTTTATAGTTAGGATAAGGGCTAATTTTAGGGTTAGGGTTAGGTCTAGGGTTAGCATTATGGATAGGTTTAGGGTAAGTGTTAGGGTTTGAGCTATGGTTAGGGTTATTGTGATGTCAAGGTTAGTGTCAGGTTTAGGTTTAGGATTAGGGTTAAGTTTAGGGCTAGGTTTAGCACTAGGATTAGGGTTATGTTTAGGGTAATGGATAGGATTAGAGCTAGAGTTAGGGCTAGGATTAAATCTAGGGTTAGGTTTAAGGTTAGGGCCAGTTTTAGGTTTAGGGTTAGGTTTAGAGTAATGATTAGGGTAAGTTTAGGGTTAGGGTTGAAACGAGGTGGAGGGCTCAGTTTAGG